>NC_044988.1:7059365-7359365 GCF_008728515.1 Papio anubis | reverse complement strand
TGCTGTCTGCATGCCCCTCCCCACTCCAACCCTCCGCCAAGCTTCAGGTCATTATTGCAACATTAGTCAGGGCTCCCATTTATGGAGATAATGACAATCAGCAGACCCCATTAGGCACCATTAAAGCATATTCTGGTGCTTATCAAACTTTAATGTGCAAATGAAGCACTTCAGGGTCTTGTGATTCTGCAGCCTCTGAGGCAGCAGGGCTGAGTGGGGCCTGGGAGTCTGCATTTCTATCAACTACTAGGTGATGTCCTTGCTTCTGGTCCGAGACCACACTTTGACATGCAAGGCTATAATCTATTTGCTCTTTAGTTTTGTTGCACATAAGAATCACTTGGTAAAAGAGTTTTGCAAACTATTGATACCCAGACCGCCTACCCCTTGCAGAAACTGTGTATTAGTAGGTAATTTTGATATAGAATCGGATGTAAGAATCACTGCTGTTAGCCAAGTTTAATTGGGAATGCCTGCCAGCTCCCTAAGTCTTGGGGTGGGATGGAGATGGGAGCAGGCTTTGTTAAATCAAGTTTTCCTTTAGTGACTTTTTTCAGTCAGTGGTATTGAGGGTCTCAGCTTTCTCTATGTACAGCATTTTCCAAGGTTAGCATTGAGAGAAAATTGTAATTCAGGTATAGAGCACCTGCCCACCTGCCCCACCCTGGGGAGTTCCATCAGGGCTACGTGGGCAGTGATGTCCCTGGTTGTGGGTCTGAGCCCCAGCAACCATCTGGACCACCCCTCCTTGCCCTTCTGATCTAAGCATGGCACACTCTCTACTCTTAACTCCTCAAGCTTCTTCAATGCCTACAAATACTGAAGACAGGTGCCCCTGAAACCATCTTTGCAAAAATTATGACAGTGAGAAAAATCTGACACAGGAAAATTATGAGTGAAAGAAATCTGACCTAAGAGACTCCATCTTGCTTCTAACCTCCAAGCTGCCCTTATTTATTCCTGGGCTTAGGCCGAACTAACTTTGGGATGAATTTATAGTTTAACTTTGAAACATAGATAATAATAGCTCCTGCTTGAGCAAACTTCTCTTTGCCTGGAGACCAGACTCTTTAGCAAAACTAACAAATTAGCCACAAGATTAGAAATTATTATTATTATTATTATTATTATTATTATTGGAGACAGAGTCTCTCTCTATTGCCCAGGCTGGAGTGCAATGGCACGATCTTGGCTCACTGCAACCTCTGATTCCCAGGTTCAAGCAATTCTCCTCACTCAGCCTACTGATTAGCTGGGATTATAGGCATGCACCACCACACCCGGATAATTATCATATTTTTAGTAGAGACAGGGTTTCACTATGTTGGCCAGCCCGGTCTCGAACTCCTGACCTCAGGTGATCCACCCACCTCAGCCTCCCAAAGCGCCAGAAGATTAGAAATTATTATGGCTCAGAAACCATGCAGCCAAAACCCACAAGATTTCTAACCTCTCCAATTTTTCCTATATATAACAATTCTACTGTAATCTAAGATTGATGTTCAAGGTATTTTTCAGACCCTGCATTCTCATGGACCAGCTAGTACCACCCAGACTGGTAAACTGGCACATCTGGTCTTGTGGTCCCCACCCAGAAACTGACACAGCGCAAGAGGACGACAGCTTTGACTCCCTATAATGCCGTTCCTAACCCAACCGTGAGCACTTCCCATTCTCCAGCACCCTGTCCACCAAACTACCTTTTAAAAACCATAGCCTCTGAATTTTCAGGGACGCTCATTTGAGGAATAATAAAACCTCCAGTCTACCGCTTAGCCATCTCTATGTGTATTAAGCTCTTTCTCTGTTGTGATCGCCCTCTCTTGATAAATTGGCTGTCCCTGGGCAGAGGGCAAGATGAACCTGTCAGGAGGTTATGCCCCCATCAATTCTGCCTTGGCTTTGCTGACTTGCGGTTGCCCCAGATACTGTGAATGTGGGGTCCGTGGCCACAGTTTCTTGCATTCAGCACCCAGTGGCTGCTGCTGTGGCCACATCCACAGGATTCCTTTAACCCACAGCACTGGTTCTGCCCTGCCAAGGTTACTGCTTCAGATCTGGGCAGGAACTCTCATGCCTTCATCTTTTCACATCTCTGAATTGTCCTCATTCACTTTTCAATTTCCATTTACCTTTCTTCACTACAAGGGGTCTTTGCCTATCCTAGTCTATCACAAGTCACTGAGGGGCCCAAAGAGGCAGGCATCTGCCTGAGACATTTTAACATAAATTCTATTGTCACAATGATAATAATTATCATTATTGTTGCTATTATTTGTTTGCTCTTCTAACTCCTCACAGTCTGCCTCAAACAACACGAAGTTAGCTTAGATATAGGAAAACAGAGGAAACCACCACACTCCAACTTTACTTCTATAAGGAGAGATGGGGAGCTCAGAAAAAAAACCTAGTGGAGATAGAACTGTTCGCCATGAATGTAAGATGAAAGTTACGCAGTTTCTTTGTTAGGGAGCGACACCGTAGATGTGAAATGTGTTATTTGCCCTTGCCAAAAATCAAGACTATATCTTTTGCAGTCCTTTTAATAAAAAGTACACATTAGCTTTCAAGAAGTACCTCTCCAAGTGTTCATGTGCACACACACGCACACACACATGACATGCACACACCCCAACAAAAATAAAGCAGCCCCCACAGTTAGATACTACAAAATATCTCAAATATCCCCATTGCAATCTTAGCATAAGAATCAGGAACTCAGAGTGGGCTGGAGAATGGGCTTTAATATATCATTGTCACTATGAAACTGGCAACACACACTTACAGAGTGGATGTGTCAAAACGTACTGCTTTGATTATGTTATTTCCTCTGCTTGGAAATCCCTTCTTTCGGTCTCCACGTCCATCCCTGCATATGAACATCTTTCCTATACTAAGGCTGCCCTCAAATGGCCCCCTCTATGCTTTTTCCATTCATTTAAGTCAAAAAGAAAAAAAAAAGGATTTTCTCTCTCTTTGAAATGTTTCTTGATTCTTGTTTTCTTGACCTTTCTGGCTTGTAGGACATTTTGCTATACAGAAGTGATTTCTTTATAATTCTGACTTGTTTGAAGTTTAACCCAAGTCCATTATTGAACCCTCTCGACACCCTGAACTATGCTTTGGACCAATAAGTATCCCATGCACATTTGCTAGACAGAGCAGCAAAACCCGCCTGGCTGCTCGCCTGTGGGTCCTCTGGGAATCGCCCGTTCAGTTCTCTGGGTCTTCCCATTCTCCCCCTTCTGGGCACAGAGTAAGATTGCACTTCTGGCCCTCTTGTTGGTGAGATCCGACCATTTCTGCATGTAGTTGTGAGTGAAGGAGGACCCTGATTTTAGGCTGGAGCATTTCATTGCCCTCTCCCCAAAGAACAGGCAGTGTTCCAGAGAGGGGTTGCTCTCCTGACTTGCTTTTCAGAGTGAGGGCAAGGCTGAGATGGGAGCAGAGGTCCCTGTTGACCTGTGATAGATTTAAAGTCTATGGGAGAAATAAACCTTTGTTGTTTTAAGCCTTCAAGATTTTGGAGTTGTTTGTTACTGGGCATAACCCAACCCATCTTGACTAATGTGTTACTTTTTTTATAGTCTCAGAGATTAGCATTTCCTTCTTGTCACCCTTTTCCTTCCAAGATTCAAATGAGAAGTTGCTAAAATCTGTACAATGTAAATAAATACAGTACAATAGAGGTTGAAGTTCTCAAGAAATTTAAGAAATGCCAGAAACTCATAAAGTGTTTTTTTCCCCAATCCTTTTAGCAGGTTATAAAAAAGAATATTGTCAAATGTAGGCTGACTAGTGTTAGCAAGAAATAAATTAGACTACAGAAATTATGCAACAAAGTCAACCGGATAAAAAGTACTCAGGTATTCTACACTTTTTTATCTTTGCCTGGTAAGTCAGTATTGTTCAAGATATTCGGCAATTGAGTAGTCTGTAAGGATTTGCATAGTTTCCAAAGAAAATGTAGTGAGTTTTTTTTCTTCTTATAAATTTAAAGATGTGAAATATAAAACTAATTGACATTTATCAAAATTCCATTGAATTCCTAACAGTGGTGTTGTCAACAGCAGTTGCAGAGACAGTGGGACCTTTGTCATGACATTGAGACAGATATTCTAGTAACATTGTGCGTTTCATCTTGGCTAGTATACGGTAGGCTCACCTGACAGCAAGTTTTTTTTTTTTTTTTTTTTTTTTTTTAGACAGAGTCTCACTCTGTTGCTCAGGTTGGAGTACAGTGGTACAGTCTCAGCTTACTGCAGCCTCCGTCTCCCAGGTTCAAGAGATTCTCCTGCCTCAACCTCCCGAGTAGCTGGGATTACAGGCATGTGCCACTAGGCCTGGCCAGTTTTTGCATTTTTAGTAGAGACGGGGTTTCACCATGTTGGCCAGGCTGGTCTCGAACTCCTGACCTCAAATAATCCACCGGCCTCAGTCTCCCAAATTGCTGGAATTATAGGCATGAGCCACCACGTCCAACCTGACAGCAAGAATTTGAGAAATGAAGGTTGTCATATGGAGGTTGCTGAGGGAAGGTGCTCAGTGAGGGTGCTGAATCAACTGCATGCTTTTTGCCGGTGGTTGTGGTTCTCTTATTCAGCCCTCCACCATTGGACTGTCCCTGTATTTAAAATTCCCCAAATAAAACCCTATGTCTCATTTGCTGGCTCTAGGTCTCTTTGGTCTCTTGAACCTGGTGCCATCCCTACTGAAGTGAACAGGGATTTGACATGACAGCTAGTGTATTTTCATGTTTGTTGCATGTACTTTCTTATGTTTGTTAAATTGCATTTTCCCGTTATATTCCTAACTCATGGTTCAGTGAAGCACGAAGGTCAAGATAAAATAAGAGCAAAATACTCAACTTATAATGTCATAAAGCACCTTGAAGCTTTCTGTGCCTACAGTCAATTTGTCAGTCTGTGAGTAGATAATTTTGCAAGTCAAAAAAATGTAAACTAGTACAACCACAGTGGAAAACAGTGTGGAGATTCCCTAAAGAACTAAAAGTAGATCTACCAATCCCACTCCTGGGTATCCACCCAGAGGAAAAGTCATTTTACAAAAAAGATACCTGCACATGCATGTTTATAGCAGCACAATTGCAATTGCAAAAATATGGAACCAGCCCAAATGCATATCAATTAGTCGATAAAGAAAATGTGGTGTGTGTGTGTGTGTGTGTATATATATATATCATGAAATACTACTCAGTCATAAAAAGGAACAAAATAATGGCATTTGCAGCAACTTGGATGGAATTGGAGACCATTATGCTACGTGAAGTAACTTAAGAATGGAAAACCAGACATTGTATGTTCTCACTGATAAGTGGGAGCTAAGCTGTAAGGACCCAAAAGCATAAGAATGACAAAGTAGACTTAGGGAACTCAGGGGAAAGGGTGGAAGGAGGTTAAGGGATAAAAGACTACACATTGGGTACAGTGTATACTGCTTAGGGTGATGGGTATACCAGAATTTCAGAAATTACCACTAAAGAACTTATTCATCTAACCAAACACCATCTGTTCCCCCAAAACCTACTGAAATAAAAATTAAAAAAAGTTTTAAATGTCTCCCATACCAAAAATAGTGTGTATAGGAGATAAGACAAAAATATCTGAAGATGTGATATTTTAGGTCTGGATTCCTCATGACAATGCATTGATCTTTATGAAAGTTTATCAATTCATTAAACTTCTGCCACCACTGGTACACCAATCAAGATCTTATTTTTTAACAGAAAGAATGCAAAGTAATCCTGTGCAAAATTTGAAATAAATGAGTTTTTAAAAGACGATAAAGAACCCAAATTATATATTTTGTAGCAGTGTGAAATAAATAAGTTTTTAAAAGAGAAAAATAACTCAAAGTTATATATTTTGTAGCAGAAAGAGACATAAGTAACATAACAGAGACCTATAAAACCAAACCCAAAGTTTTTTGCAAAATTTCTCAGAGAGAAAGAACAATTGGTCTTTGGTTAAAATTTCTTTACTTATTGTTAGATATCACGTAACATTAAAAGCACATGATGTGGAAGAGCACAGCAATAGGCTGTTAGCTGATTCTGTTTCATGCTTGGATCAGCTCTTCATATGCTGGTGGAACATGTGAGTGGTCAATAGAGAATCCATGCCATATAAGATGTTCTGTTATTGTTATTTGTTTAATTAGTAATTATTGTTTAATAGAGGATATGGGCTGGAGAAAGTACACTGGGGTCAGGTCCAGCGGGGACTCATGATGACTGGCATGAAAAGGGAAGATTTTTACTTAAATGCCAAATCACATGCTGCTTTATTTTGCAGAAAAATTAGTGGTTCACAATATGTCTCCTGCTCTTGATGTATTATTTCTTGTTCAAGGAAATAGTGAAAGTTGTGAACATAATTAAATCATATCCACTGGCGTGTTGTGGTCTGCTATGTTTAGGAAAATGGGGGGAGGGACAGAGGATTGATTGAGCACCCTGATTTTCAGCACTGAGCATGGTGACCCTTGAAGGGGAAGGCGCTTACCATGGTTTTGACATTACAGATGGGTAAAACTGTTTTCTTTTTGATATTGATAATATCAGTAGCATGATCAAATGACATAATTTTGAGATGCAGTGAGTACCTTGACAGACAGATGTTATGGTTTTTCTTCCATTAAGGATAGTGCATTATCTGTGATGAAGTCTAGCTGAGTGCAACAGAAAAACCTCAAATAATAGTTACTTAAAAAACAGATTTTCATTATTTGTTCCACAAAAGGAGTCCATGGCTCCATGAAATCATGAGCTATTCAGATTATTTAGATAAATCATCTTCCCCATCCTAGATGATTCTAGGATGTGAGTGTGGGCTGCATCGTAACGGCCCATGATGACTGCTGGAACCCCAGCCATCAAATCCTCTGCAGCTGGAGGAGGCACTCAGAAGAAAGCATGCATCCTCCACAACACTTCGGAGAGCACCGTAAGCAAGGAGCTGACCTGATGCATGTGGCCGCTGCTAATAGCTAGGGAGAATCAGCAAAGGCTCAGTCTTTTTTTTTTTTTTTTAATCTTAGAGGCCATATGCTTACCTAGAAGTTGGGGATTTTTTATTAAAAAGAGAAACATGGGTATTGAGAGGAACTGGCTATTTCTAAATGTAGGTTTTATTACTATTCAGGTATGGTGAAACCAACAGATCAGGAGAGGGCTTCCTTTGAAAAGTCAGCAGTTACTCACAGTTCCTAAGAGGAGGGGGCATGCAATGCCAAGTGGGGCTACATGGGGAAGTACCAGGGTCAGTGAGGAGGCTGAGAGAGGAGGGGTGAAACCTGCACAAGAGCCTTTCTCATGTGGCTTCTGCCGGAAAGACAAGGCAAGGCAGGGTAAGCAGGTTTAGGATTGGCTAGCTTGGATAATTTCAGCAGGCTCGGGGACAGGAGGGCTATCTCTTGACATCCGGTGCCTGGCTCTGGAGTGATTAGGGAAGGAAGATGGTGGCCTAGATGGTGAGAACCTGAGGAAGAAGGTTGGAGAGGAGGTGAGTGCTGGGTTGGTTGGTTTGCATACACGAGGTGTGCTCGTAGGGAGTCATTTACTGCTTTTAAAAGATGGCTAATCTGGATAGGATGCCTCCAGGGTCATCCAGATATCAAAGCATCAGAAATACAGAAAATAAAAAAGGATGATTAATAAATTGCCAGTCTCTGTCTTGGATAGGACATCAAGATTTCATGAGAAGGCAAAACGGTTCAATCATCAGCATTTCCCTGATATGTTATGATTTTTCCAAATTTTTACAGAAATAAAGCAATGCCATATTATGAATAATTTGAAAGCATATCCAAATGCTGAAAAAAGAGCATGAAGAGACTCTTTATAAAGCCAAATGAAATAAGTGACTAGAGTAAGAATCCATTTGCAGCCACCTTTTCATTGAAATTTTAACCTCTGGGTTTTGGGTATATCATGCTTTTTGGCTACCATTAGGTAAAACACTGAAAATAGGGTCCACTGAGAAATCTTTCCCCCTTCCTGGGTCCATTTTTAATCATAGTGCCCAGAACTGCCTGCCAAAATAATCAACCACTGACTGTTACTCATAATGAGCCATTATTCCTCTGACTTATGAGTTTCTAATTTGGTAGGCATATAATATGACCAATAAAAGAGCGTGACTAGGCAATGAGATGTGACAACCTTATGAAGAGATGAGAGCACTTGCTAGTGCCTGGGGACACTGCTTCCCCCAAGCATCTGACATTCTCCCGTGGGGTCTGTTCAATTGTCCCATGGTTGAGAGACCACATAGGGCATCCAGGTCCCCAGACCTCTGTTCAGGGGCCCTTTAAGTGTCCAGACTGTTGCATAGTACGAGTGGAGGATGGTAGCACACCACATCCAAGGATGCTCATTTCACTGTCCCTCCCAGTGGTCCCCTGGTCCCTTGCAGTCAGTGTGTTCTAGAGGATAGTTCCTATTGGCTCACAAAACCAAATGTGTCCAGTTTTTCAAATGCAGCCAGTGACTTGAAATGGGCTGTAGCAGGAATATTTCCACCTTGGCAAAACGCTACAAATCAGGGTTTCCCCTTTCTTCTCTGGAGAACTGGTTGTTAAGCTTTTACCAGCACACTGTTGCTTGCAATGCACAAAGCTTGTAACTTCTCCCCTTTGAGATGTTGTCACTCTTCATATCCTTCCTCTCCTGGTTCAGTGCTCTCCATCATCATCCTCTCACCAGAACCTTCCCCAAATCTCCCAGCTTGTCAGTTACCAGTTGATTGTTAAATTCACACTTAGGAATTGCATTTGAAGAGTTTTGAAGAACTATAACCTGGATGCAGTGTGGTAAAAATTTGTGCAGCATTTTGGGAAGATTTTTGGAAGCATTAAAAAAATATATAACCCTGTTGGCCTGGCATCTGCTTTAGGCATATCTGAAACTAATGTGAAATATAAAAGAAATAATCTTATACTCAGGGATGTTCTTTGTAGCCTTAATTAGTAGAAGAATGGAAAAAAACTAACAGTTGGATACAGCACGGAGTGGTGAGAAGTGACTGTCAGTATAGCCACCCTGAGGCACCGTCAGTGACTTAATTATCAAAAAAGTTTAAATCGGGTTCACTAAGTCAAGAAAGTGTGTTTTATATACTTTAAAACAATGTGTTTTAATGGGAAATTTTTTTTCCGGTTAGTGCTCAATTAAGCCAGGAAATTAGATTACTTGGAACACTCAATTAATTGAAGACTCCTCTAATTGAGATTTTTTACAATCACATTTAAAACAAAAAGCCTTGTAGTGTCTTTAGAGTAGGGCTGTTTGTTTCTGCTGCAGGCGACGTAGCTTTTTTAGGTAGATAGAAAATAGCAATGTCAAATTCATCGAGAGCTATGATTGGGGGCAGATCCACACCCCAGTTTCCTCAACTGTAACTGGGAATTATGGTAATATCTCTTAAGGTTAAGTGAAACCACACACAGGTAAAAGACTTGGCACAGTGTTGTCAATTGTAAACACTCAGGTGTAACAGACATGATTATATTCACTCAGTGAGACCTATTCCCAGGCAGGATGCACAAGACCGTATCCAGCACCGTACGTGATTCTAACCCGCGCACTATTTCTTTATGTCTTTATTTATTTTTCTGATTGTAACATCATGCTTTCTAATAGTCAATGAGAATGGAAATAATGTAGTTTAGAATGACTTTGCTATGGCTTTTCTTCTTTAGGTTACGTTTTCACTCTTTCTGTTCACATTCTGTTTTAAAATCTGCTGTTACTTTCTTTCACCCAGAACTCAAACTGGTGCTAAATATAGGTAATTTGAAATAGCTATTTTGACCCCTTCCTGTAAGGTTCCCTTTCCTTCTGAGTTCTTTGAAAAGAGGTTTGTGGTGGGCTCCTGCTCACTCTTCCTGATGGAGACCCAGGTGGCCCCTCCTGAGGTCAACAGACCTTCTTCCTCCTCCGCTGCGGTACTGGCCAGGGGCTCGTGGTCACCTTGCTGCGGGCCAAGGTCTTTATGAGAGGCCCTGTCCTCCCCATGACGCAGCACCTGATGAGTGTGATGCGTGACAAGGAGGGGTGCCCTTCTTCTGAAGGCTTGTGCTCAGTTGCATCTGAAGGAAACCCCCAATGACAGTGGCTTGAGCACAGTGTTCCTCTTAAGTCATAAGGGAGTCTTCAGGAAGCACCCAGGGGTCCTTGGGATTTCTCTCGGCTTCTCCATCCTGGTTACTTGGCAAATGGCTGCAGCAGCACCAATTGCTATGCCATATTCTATATGGCCAGTGGGAGGAAAGGCAAAGGGGAAAAGAGATCCTGCCAGCCAAGTCAAACTCCTCTGCTTTCTGGAGCTTTCTGGAAGCCCCACCTAACAACCTCCACTCATCCTTCACTGCCCAGCACTGTCTCACAGGGCCACCCACCTACTGGTCTATTTATAAGACTGTAAATAATCTTATATGCAGAGATGCTCTTTGTAGCCTTAATTAGTAGAGGAATGGGAAGGGAGAGGGTCAGCAGTGAGCTAGGCACATTGCGACACCTTGTGAAACTGGTATTCTGGTAGGAAAGGGGAAGAGGCCACCACTGCCTTGTCCCTTCATTGTTGACATCATCCCTGACACAACTGTGTGTTTTGATTCCATATCAGACATTATTGAATAGCTGGGGCAACTAAAGGAGATTGTTTCATAGAAAGCGTCCTCATTTCCTAGCCTGGCTGGGTTGCTGCCTTTGTCAGAATGTCTCCATCAACTCTTCATGAAGCCCCACCCCATCCACAGAAGGGGGCTTGCCTCTGGACTTCACCCCCTTATTCCCTTACCCTCAGTGGCTGCCCAGTATCTTAAATATTTCCTCCCAAACAGCACTTCTCTACTTTGAATAATGAACTGGTAACTTTGCAGAAAAAAAAAAAAAAAAAAGATTGTGAACCTTGGGTGGAGATCTATACTATCTGTACTTAATGTTACTTAATATGTCCAAATGCAGTGCTTGCTGAACTTAAGCTGATAGTTTTAATGCAACTTTAACACAAAAACAAAATTCCACATAAGCTTCAAGTAAAACCATCCAATCAATTCATATCAAATTAGCATCATTAGTCTAGTGGGAAATAGATTTTTTTCCTTCCAAGTCTGCTCCTCGTCAAATACAGCACCGATGGGTCTGATTCTGCAATTGTGCGGTGGCTACAGCAGATTATGCTATGTGCTAGCTCAATTATTCCAGCATATTGCTGTCTGCAAGTCACTGCAAAAAGCATTATTGCAAAGTGTATCAGATGCCATTTGGGCCCCATCCCTTTCTCACTCATGATAAAGAGAGTTAGTTTTCCTTGGTTCCAAGGGTATCATAGATACAAGGAAGCTTCAAGGTGGGATGCCACATTAGGTGATCCTCCAGTCCTGGCCAATTGTGGTCAGCGCCTTCTGTCTTCCCTCCATCTCCACACCAAAATTTCCCTTAGGCACTATCTGACATTACAAACTTCCTAAGAACATGAAAATCTGGGAAAATTTAAAACTCTTGCTTTGATTAGGCTCTCAGTTAAGCCCATCATCTACCAAGAATGGGGATGAAGTAGGGAAGTAGAGGGGTGGGGGAGGCCTTAGAGATTAGCAACTACATGTCACTCATATTTTTGAGAATAAAACAACTCAATTGGGGTATCCCAGTGCCTTGGGCCTTGGATGTTAATTTATCATCTGTGATGGTTAATACTGAGTGTCAACTTGATTGGATTGAAAGATACAAAGTATTGATCCTGGGTGTGTCTGTGAGGGTGTTGCCAAAAGAGATTAACATTTGAGTCAGTGGGTTGGGAAAGGCAGACCCACCCTTAATCTGGGTAGGCACCATCTAATCAGCTGCCAGCGAGGCTAGAATATAAGTGGGCAGAAAAACGTGAAAAGAGAGACTGGCCTAGCCTCCCAGCCTACATCTTTCTCCGTGCTAGGTGCTTCCTGCTCTCAAACATCGGACTTCAACTTCTTCGGTTTTGGAACTTAGACTGGCTCTCCTTGTTCCTCAGCCTGCAGATGGCATCTTGTGGGACCTTGAGATCATGTGACTTAATACTTAATAAAATCCCCTTTATATATATATATATTCCATTAGTTCTGTCTCTCTATAAACCCTAACTAATTCATCATAATTGTATATGAAGTATGAGCAAAGCATGGCATAAGTGATCTGAGAAGGAAATAAAAGCCTATTCACTTATTTAGAGCAAAGTCTCAGGAGAGTTTAGAAGAGTTTAGCATGCTGGAAAATCTGATCCTATGTATGGCAGTAAGGAACTTCTCAGTCTCTTAGTAGAAGTACATTTTTACTATTTTGCTATATAATTTAACACCAGAATTTATTGACTCAAGTGGAAAAAATAATGACCAGACAGCATCCCAGCATTCTATCTACGTTGACAGTCTCCATTAAGCAGCAACAGGGGAAGGTGGGGGAAATGTAGTAGGTATTGTTTCAGAAGTATCTGTGCCATTTTTTGGTCAAATTGAATAGATTCCATTCAAATTCTGATAGAATCAACCTTCTCTTATCCTCCAGGAAGAAATGAGACCTTAGCTGAGGATGACTGGACCCACGAGTGCCATGAGCCACAGGCATGGTTTAGGCCTTGGCTGCCCCACTTCATGTCCCTGTAATGTGGAGTTGCTCTTGCCTTTGAATGTGACTTGGATGAATTTCTTCTCCTGGCCTCTCCTCTGCTCATTAAACGTAACTAACTCTGCTTAGTGTCAGACAATGATTCTGGAAGTAAGTCTGAAAATAGTTCTGAAGAACTGAACTTCCTAATCATACCAGTCAGCATAGGCTATAACAAACAGCCAGTTTGGTGATAACAAACAGCCCCAAATATCAGTGCCTAAAAACAACAAAGTTTCATTTCTTGTCCTGCTGCTTTTCCTCTGTTCCTTAGCTGGGGCACTCCTCCAACAGGATCTAAGATGTTAATGTAGCCTTTATTCTCTGGAATGAAATGACACACATTGTTTCTGTCCATAAGTAATTGGCCAGAATTAGTCATATGTCTTTGCTCAAGCTCAAAGGAGCCAGAAAATACAGTCCCACCATGTTCCTAGAGGGAGGAAGCCAGTGAAGAAGGAAATAGCACTAATGATCACCCGTCAATCCAGCATTCTAGCTGGGTGCAGGGTCTCCATTGAAAGGCAGTGAAAATAAAACGGGAAACTGGAATTAATCCTTCTATTGGTGGATTCTATCCTCATAAAATTCATAGTTTTTACTGAGAATACATGCTTTCAAAGGAGGACAAAAAACCTCTCTACTGAGAGTAGAAAATGAGACCATGTACCATTTGGAGAAGATGCTGTCTGCATAACCAATCACCCCTGCCATTTTGGTCTACATTCACCAGCTATTTTGTTCAATTATGTTCAATTTCATGCAACATCCAACTGGCTGTGTATTTAGATAAGATCATAATCAAAGTCTCATCAGAAGAGCTTGCTGAAGGAAGTCCCACTGCATAAGATTTTGGAGGCAGAAATATCCCTATATGAGGTAGATAGAGGAAAGATATTTTAATTTCCTGTTAATAAAAGCACCAGCTAAGGTGGGAAAGGTGAGGTGAGGGTAGGTGGTTTTAATGAGGTCCCAGGGTGCATCCAAGGCTGGAGCAGCATCCAGGCGGAGAGTGAATTCTAGATATTGGAACTTGTTGCCATGGTGATTGGTTGGAGGAAGGTGGGACCATTTTTAAGAAAAGGAATTCTAGATCATCTGAATGAAAAGAGACGCACTTAACCTCCACATTGTCTAATTCTATGGGGAAACTTGATTAGATGGCATTTGAAATTATGTACATCATATCTACTTTATTATGCAGTATCAAGAAAAAACATGAAGGCAGTTAGCAGCCATGGAAACCCTGGCGAAATTCGACAATACTTGTATTTCGACCTCTTGCAACCCCCAAAACAAACAAACAAACAAATAAAAAGTGGGAACTGGAAACCAGTCAGAAATCAAGTACAGAGAAAAAGAAACTTGATTTTAAAAGAGAATGGTGCTAGTGATACACTGAATTGCATACAATCATCCTCTGCAAGCTGCAAAAACATGCTCAGCCATGGCAATGGTACCCACACTTCTTCATAAACGCAAGTTCCACCCAGGTGGAAAAAACAGGTAGACAGGTGCACCAAAATACCAAAATAATCCACCCAGTTTGAAAGATATTAATAACATGGTGGACTGATAGCACCATGAATATCTAACTGGAAATACCCCACTAATTTTAGTTTCTAATGGAATGTAGTCAACAAATGTGATAGAAATTGGTGAGCTCCTTGAGAAATATGATATGGCCACAAAGGTGAAAAGCAAGCTTCGGCTATAGTAGTTAGGAAGTTTCAATGGCAAGTGAAAACCACCTGTGAGTTTTCTAGAAAAGGAATTTTTCTTTTTACATCACTCAAAATGAGTATCTTCACTTTCTATTTCTAAGAAGTTAGTAGTAAATACAAATAATAATAATAAAAGGAACAACAACAGGTAGGCAACAGAGAAACCTAGAGAAAATAGAGAGGAGTTGTTTGTGAACTTGGAATCTTCGCTTCTCCAAATTCCGTGGATCTAGTTAAGAAATGGGAAGCCTATGGGCATCTGTCCCATTCTACACACAGTTTAGGTGGAGGAACCCCCAGGGTTAGAGTGGATGATGCCTGTGTTATGAATGAAAGGTGAGAAGATTGAGTCTTGGTTGGGCATGGCGACTCATCCCTGTAATCCCAACACTGTGAGAGGCAGAGGTAGGTGGGTAGCTTGAGCTCGGGAGTTTGAGATAAATCTGGGCAATATAGTGACACTCCATCTCTACAAAAATTGCAAAACTTAGCTGGGCATGGTGATGCATGCCTATAGTCCCAGCTACTCAGGAGGCTGAGGTGGGAGGATCACTTGAGCCAGGGAGGTTGAGGCTGCAGTGAGCTGTGTTCATGCCACTGCACTACAGTCTAGGTGACAAAGTGAGACCCTCTCTCAAAAAAATAAATAAATAAAAAATAGAAGACTGAGTCTGGGCTCCTGTGGTCAGAGGGGATGAAGGAGGGTGCTGGGGTAGATGGTGGCACTGAAGCCTAACCAGGGTGTAAAGGCTAAGAATTACCGTAGTTTCTGGTCCTATAAACAGGGTCCCCCCATGAGCACTGGGGAAGCCCAGCTTAAAAAGACAGGTGCCACCCAGACTTTGTTTCCAGCCATTTAAAAAAAAAAATAAGAGCAAAAAGATGATTCTCATTTATTTCCCCAGGGGAAACCCATCAGATTGGACCTGATGGAGTCAGGATGCACTGAGTAATGGGATCCTCCACAGACCTGAGGCCGCCTGTAGGAAAGAAGGGTTACAGTCTCACCAAATATGAGAGCATCTTCTGTGGGTCAAGCTGAGACTGATGGGCTCTTCAGCCTTATTTCTGAAAGCATATATGCAACAATCCCCATTTCAACAAGGAGAAAATTCATCCCTCTTTGTTTCTTTCCCTGTCCTCCCGCTAACAGACGACTTGTTAGAAGGGAGGGGAAGACCCTCTCTGTGAAGTCTATGGATGCGAACAAAAACCTCAGACCTTATGTGGAAGTGCCAACTTGCATCCCAAAACAAAGATATTTCTTTATTGCATCTTTTTGAGTTTACCTTGTGAAGACATGGTACCAGCAACATATATGAAATTTTTATATGCAAAAGAATACGAAATAGACTTCCCCTAAGACTCAGCAATTGCACTTTTGGGAATTTATCACAGAGAACTGAAAGAATGGAAAACTTACTTTTATGCAGACACTTGTACACAAACATACAAAACAGCCCTATTTGTAATAGCCCCACACCAAAAATGACTCAAACGTCCTTCAGGGGATAAATGGTTAAATAAAATGTGCTACTGAGTTGCTGCAAAAGTAATGGCTGTTTTCATGACTTGCGATGGCAAAAATTGCAATTACCTTTGCACCAACCTAGTACATCCATACCATGAAATACTAGCCTGCAATAGAAAGAAACAGGTGAATGATACAACAGCTGAGATGGACCTCAAGGAAATTATGCTGAGTGATAAAAGCCAATCTCAAAAGGTTATACAGAGGTGATTCCTTTTAGCTGACGTTCACAACGTAACCATGGACATTGAGAATAGATTAGTGGCAGCCCGATATTAGAGATGGGGAGTAGGGGTTGGTGTGGCTATCAGATTGAGTACGTTGTTTGTGGTGGTAGTTACATTAATCTACACATGTTGATAACATTGTACAAAGCTACACATACACCCAGACTCATGTGTGTGATGCATGTATACTTTGTGAAATTGAATAAATGCTAAGGATTGTACCAATGTCAACTTCTTGGCTTTAGTATTGTATTATAATTGCAAAAGATGGGGGAGCCTGAGCACAAGAGTGTTCAGAATATCTTGGCATATTTCTTTGCAACTTCCCTTGTATGTATAATTATGTTTTTTAAAAACGTTAAAGGCAGTATGAAGCTAACTAATTCAATTGCTGCTGCTCATTTGGTGTTATTTTTCCATTAAGACGTCTGAGGAGCCTCAAATTCCTGTCCTTTTAAAATGTAATATGGATAATATTTTAGAACACCATGTGAATATAGCTATCACATGTAAATAACATTAAAAGTTACAATAGAAAATTTAACAGATATTCAAATGTTAAACAATCACTATTATTGAAACTATTGGTGAACCATTAGCCCTTGGCCAACAGACTCAGCTTCAAAATGAAATAAAAATTGTGCCCAGTGTACATTAAAATAAGAACATCTACGATTCAAATAATTACAAATACTTTAGGACATGATGTGATATATTGTAAACCTTTTGAAATGTTTCTAACCTTAATACTTTAAGAACGGTAGTCATAACACTCCGGTGAACTTGACAATACAGCTTGGTTCAAAAATGCAGACTGTGTTGCGGGGGGCAAGAGAGGCAGGTGCAGTTTCATGTTTAAGGTTTTTCTGAGGATGTTGGTACCATCTCATTCAATACCAGAGCACAGTGTATCTCCATGAAATGGGTGTTAATCTGCTGAAGAGAGAGAAATGAGTTCAATAACTTTTTAAGAATGCTAGAGACAGAAGCAAAATTTCCCAAAAACCACCATATATCCCAGATACAAAAGAGAAATGAGAATAAAAGTATTATTCCTGCAAAGATAAAACATTACTATTTATCTTTAGTGTTGAAGAACAGAAAGGAGGAAATACAATAATTTACATTTGACTTTGGAAAATGGCAAATTCTTTTTTTACATTCTATTTTTATAGTCTTGCATATTTGACATCTTTAATGGAAATTAATATATTTAACTAATTAAAATGATATGCTTTCATTATATAACAGAATTGTATTGATATGCTTGTCTCAGAAAGAAGTTAAAATTTGTTCTGTATTCTGAACAGGTTCCCAAATGACCTACTCTATTTTAGCATTAAAAACTGTTACTTTCCAGAATGGTGGAATTCACTAAATTAAGAATTATACCTCTAACATGATGTAGGTAATTTAGAAAGCTAGAACAAATCGGGAAAAGGCACAAGAGACTCTATGTTTAGATAAAAATTTTCTTTTTGTCTTAGGACCACACTTTGAATCCATGTTCATGAATATTTATTGGTTGATATCTTGATGTGCCACACTGTGCACATGAGTTTCTGCACCGTCATTCCCTTCTCACCGTAACTCAGCCTCCTGCCACGTCATTATTCTCTTACTACCAGTGCCTCTTTGTGCCAAATATTTTCCTTCCTTCATTCTACTTTGCACATCACAGTGGGCAAAACTTTATTTCATATTGGGTAAGTTTTTGGTAGTTGTGTTTTTGAGGAATTGTTCAATTTTGACTAAGTTTAATTTACATCTGTAGGGTTGTTGATGTTGTTATCATTCTTTTAATGTCTGTGGGGTCTGTAGTGATATCCACTCATTCCTTTTTGTGTTGGTAATTTTTGTCTTCTCTCTCTCTTTCTCATCAGCTCTTCCAGAGATTTACCAGTTTTAGAGTTGCAAAGATCGCTGTTTGGTTCAACTAATTTCCCCTATATCTGGTTTTGATTTTCATTGATTTCTGCTTTGAGCTTTATTAATTCCTTCCCTCCTTCTTCACAGGGGTATTTGGGTTTATTTCTCTCTTACTTTTCTATTTCATAAGGTGGAAGTTTATTATTGACTTGATGCCTTTCTTCTTTTGTAATGTAAGCCTTATGTTTATAAATGTCTTTCTAAACACTGCTCTTGCTACATCTCACAAATTTTGATGTTGTATTTTCATATTCATTTTATTCAAAATATTATCTTATTTCTCCCTTTAAACATTTTCACAAGGACTGGAAAACTCACTTGGCAACCACGGTAGACTGAATAATGGCCCCCAAAGATGTCCACATCCTAATTCCTGGAATCTGTGAATGTTAGTTTACATTGTAAAAGGGACTTTGCAGTTGTGCTTAAGATGCAGAGGTTATCCTGGATAATCCAGTTGGACCCAGGGTAAACACAGGGTTGTTAGAAGAGACAGACACACAGAAGATGTGATGAGGAAGTGGTGACAAGCAAGGAGAAGCAGGAAACTGCGAGAAGATGGATTTCTCCTTGAGCCTCCAGAAGGAGGGCAGCTCGGCCAACACCTTAGTCTTAGCCCATACAACCCATTTTGAACTTCTGATCTCCAGAACTATAAGACAATGTGTTGTTTTAAGCCACTTAGTTTGTGGTAGTGTGTTACAGTAGTCATAGGAAATGAATATACCAACTTTTATTTTGAAAAATGTCTAGTCTCCTGATTAGCTGCAAGAATAGTATAATGCACACTCATGGGCCCTTCCCCTATATTAACGTCCTGCTGGGTTTGAACCCCTCCCTGCATGTGTGTGCTCTGTGGATCGTTTGGACATGAGTTGTAGACATCATCATGTTGACCCTGACTATTTCAGCATGAATTGAAGAACGATCACCTCTCCTTTATAAACAGTAAACTGATGACATTTAGGTGATTTAAAGTTGCTGTTTACTTTACCTAACACAGAGTTCATGTCCACATTTCCCCTTTTATGCCAACAATGTCTGTTACTGCCGGGCTTTTCCCCCAATACAAGACCCATCAAGCATCCCACGTTGCATGCAGTGTCATGTCTCCATATTTAGTCTCCTAAATCGGAGCAGTTCTCAGCCTTTCTGTTTATTTCCCTCCAGTAGTATTGACAATTTTGCAGAGTCTGGACTGGTTGTTTTGTAGAATGTCTTGCAATTCGGGCTGTTTCCTCATGACTAGATTTGTGCTCAACATTTTTTGGAAGGTTTATTACATAATGATATTACAAACTTTTCAGGGCCTTACTTCAGGAGGGATTGATACTTTTTTTATGTACGTGACTTTACATTTTATTTTTCAAAATGTATTATGTAGTGACTTATTTTTTGGCATACAGTTCTATGAATTTGAACACATGCATAGATTCCTGTAATCCCTATAACAATTGGGACACAGAATAGTTCCAGCCCCACAAAATCTCCCAGGCCCCACTCTGGACCTACTTTGCCAGAATCGGCACCTTAACAGGATCCCCAGGGGATTCTCAAGCACAATAAGTCTGAGAAGCACTAGTTTAGAGGACTTAAGATAATGTTTGCAAGTTTCATGGCACATAGCAGACTATCAATTAATTATGGCTGTTTTAAATTATTCTCTTTTATGATTAGAAGGCTTCCAAGCTCATACATTCATGTTCCATTATGTGAGAAAGATCAGCAAATTTATGGTTTCAATAAAGAAAATTACACTGTGGTCAAAGCCAGGCACAGTCTTGCTGTAATCACAGTACTATATCACTTCAGTGGTCATTAAATTGTCTCCTCTCCACTGTGGTGGCTTCAGAAAACTTTAATGAGTTGAGATTGTTGACGTCTGCTCCCCATGTGTATGTGGTTGTGCACTAGACAGACAAACCCAAGCACACGCATGGACCTTCACACCTTAACTAAGGTCACTAGAAATAGCCTTTTGCTTTTCCTTATGGAAGATGCTGCTATAAAAGTTAATTCTCCACTTGAGCCTTTTACTGAGAAGAGCATTCTGCTAAAACTGAGGAGGCTGCGTGGAATGTCCTGGGTCCTCTGCCCATCGTCACTTCTCCTGTAGATGATTTTAAAAGGATGGTGCAAAATGGCCTGCTGAGAGTGGGCTGGGCAGGGCTAGGTCATGGTTCATGTCACTAGTCTTTGCATACTCATCTACAGCCCAGTGTACTTGACTCTCTCTTTCCCAAATCTTGCTCAATTAGGGACTAAGACTGCCATGTCTTGAGAGGGCCTTGAAAAACGTAGGGCATATAGGATTCATGGTCCCTCTAATGTCATATTAATGACCAATTTCAAGATCATTTTAATATATCAGTCCATTAAACCAAAGTGAGTATTGACATATTTGTGTGCTGTCATATTAATGGTAGGGTTTACAGTCCCCAAATGTCAGCTGTCCATTCCCCAAAACAGATCACTCTCAAAATTCCTGTTGATCAAGCAAAGCTTATTTTGTTAGATTTATTGCAGTATGGGAAACCACCAACTCGAGAGTCACAATGTCTCTGATGGGGGAAGTAAGGGAAAGAGTTTTATCAAGTTTTACAGACTGGGCTGGGTGACTTAAAGGCAGTATTTCAGAAGAGGAACTGGTTGGGGTCGGACAGAGGTTATGACCAATAACTTTGATTGGTGTGCATAGCCAGGTAAGGGTCCAGAAGAAAGTATTGATATTATAAGAGGCTGGTATTGATAGTTAACTATTTCATCAGTCAAGCAACTGTTTTGTACAGCAAGTAGCCATGTTATTTTTGCCTGATCCCAGTATTATTTAGTACAGAAATGAGAAAGTATCTTTGTGCTAGAAACGTTTAGCACAAAAACAAGAAAATATGTTTGATCTGAAATGATACAGGAACACGAAGAGGAAAGTTGTTGGTTTCAATACTAGCAAGCAACATCTTGCATCCTGGATCAGTATGGGGCAGTCCTGGGCCTCTGTACTCATCTAAGATCTGAGGGTGGTGGGACACTACTGATGTTCTGCCATCCTGCTGAGATGTACACATGTACATCTGTCAGAGGTGTGTGGATGCCAGGCCAAACAGGGACATCCCTCTCAATGCTATCCTCCGTCCTCTCTCATCTGTGCTTTGGTTTGTTACTTTGTGGGGCTGTTTTTATGGCTTTACAAAAACTTGAACTGAACATCAAAGTGGGGACTTACAGTGTAGACTAGGAAAAGAAAAAAAAATATTCTATGAGATGAAAAATATGAATTGTGAGAAGAATTGAGGCAGTATTTAGTATAAATCACTGGCAATTATGGACTATAGTTGCATTTTCCACTTGAGTTTCATAGAGTGCTGTGTCCCTAAGAGAAGCCTTCTATGGACCAGAGGCCTGGAGATATGGCCTGCATGCTCTTGAAAGATCCTTAGTGCTACTCAGCATCTTGCTCCTACAGGTTCTCTTATGGAGCCACTGGTGACATTTGCTTGCTAGTGATGCTCAATGTGTGACCACTGAGTCCTTTTAACATTTAATGAATACTCTAGTCCTTCAGAAACCCATTTTAGTAAATGCTGAGCCATATTGATTGTGGAAAGTAGATGAAACTATCTTTGTAGACTAGAAAGACAGTGAAAAGAGAAAAAAAAAAGATAAAAAATGAAAGGGAAATGGACATGGTGATGAGGCAACAAATGAGGACTTTGACATTTAGGAATCAGATTTCCAGCACCACAAGGGCCCTTTAGCTTTATTTTTTAATATTCAACAATCTTTATTTGAAAAATAGTGTCTAAAATAGTACAATTCTAATGCTATCTATCAAACTTCAATAAGAGCAATTTCAGCATCAACTAAAGGACAGTAGCTAAACTGACAATAGGTCCATCAAAAGTGCTTTAAAGGGGGCCGCACCAGCTAATGTTCTGCGGTGCCTCTGGGCGTTCCGGACCTGGCTACAGGGAAAAGAGAATCAAACGGGCAGGTGCTCTGCACTCAAGCCCTCCCATCATGACCTGCCTCGCTCCTGGGGCCCCCAGCAGCCCATGGTGCCCTTGGCACTTCTGGGCCCCTGCCAGCTGTGGGCAGAGCTTCGGGAGCCAAAGGACCTTTCAGGAAAGGTTGGAACTTGGCCTCACAGCTTCTGCCTGTTGGGGTAATTTTCTTTCTAGAGCACCTGGAGTGCTCTTGAGGGGATGCGACTGCCATCCATCCTTCCTGGGCTCTTTTCTCGTGGAAGAGGATCACCTTCTGAAAACTACAAGTGTCTTTCTTGGATTACCTGGGCCGGGTTTTGGGCTATCTTCTTGTAGCAGTTGTGAGTCTTGACACACACCGTTCAAGTACCCATGCACCTTGGGAAGTCTTTGCTTGAGGCCCAGGCAGGAGGCGTCCTCCCACTGAGGCCCCATCATGCATTCTCAGTGCAGTTCAGGCAGAGCGGGAAGCCTCAGCTGCAGCTTCAGGAGTTCCCTCCCTGGCTGTGCCCTTGTCCTGCAGAGAGTCCTGCTCTGGTCAGACTTTGGGCTTGTGTTACGCATTCTTTACTCCTTGGAAATTCTTCCCACAATTGCATGTCTGCTGTTCCAATGTCCCCCTCGGGACATTTGAAGGATGCACCTAAGTCACCATCGTCATCCACACTCTTCAGAGAGACTTGTGACTGGGACGCTGGGGAACCAGCATGTTCTGCTTTCCTGTTCCCCTCCACTGCTAAGTCCTCATCCTCCACGTGGTCTCCACTGCCCTGGAGCAGATGCAGGACCCTCATCGGGGTGTGGGCCAGGGAAGTCAGTAGTTACCTCACTGCAACATTTGTGGCCTGTTTGATTCCTGCCTTGCCCTGCTCTGGCCTTTCCGTCTTCTCCTTCTTTGACTGCAAGCGTTGCTTCAGTCTCACTGTTTCTTGGTTGAGCAGCTCTGCAGGTTGCTGACAGTCAGTGCGGTCATTCAGATCATTTATTCTTTGCTCCTAAAGATCTTCTCCACCATGTGGTGAAGGGTGTAGGATACTCCTTGCATCAGTCACGTATGGCAGTTCAGGAGGACTGCTTTTTCATGCTCTTTTCAGAAGCTCACCTAGATGGGAAGACCATCTTATTGGGATGGGAAGACCTGCTTATTTCCTTCAGAACCCTCAAGCAGAGGGTTTGGGGTGATCAAGGACTGGCTTCTAGTCTGGGTGACATGAGGCCAGCACCGGCCTGGGGTGCTGGCTGCATCTTGGCTCTGGTCTCTTCATGGACCTCACCCTGGGCTGAATCCCTTTGTGCTGGCTCCTCCCTTCTTCTCACTGAGTGTCCTCTCCTGACCACAAAGGCCACCACAGCAGTGCATGCCCGGATCACCCAGGGTATCCACAGAGTCGCTGGCACTAGTCCCAGGATTCTGTACATCACTATCACTGTAGTCCACAGAGGGGCCAGCAGCAGCTGAGCAGGCATTGTGGTGGGCAGCTGGCCCTCCGTGGCTCCCAAGGGCTCCGCAGCACTGCCTCCACTTGCTAGTGGCCTGTGGGCCACAACTGACTACTTGGAACCCTGCGGAGTGTTCCGTGCCTAACAGAAATAAGGGCCCACCAGCAGGGTAGATCGTCCGTTGAGCTGGGGGAAGGGACGGCATCTCATGTGTTAAAAAACTCTGTCCCTGATTTCGCTGTGCAAACTGAAAGTGGTATTACTTTTGCAGGGCCTTAGGGGAGTGAAAAGAGCTCCTGGCAGCCCCTAGCTCAGGTCACTCCAGGTCCCACCTGGCCCTACAGCACAGCTGAGGGATCAAAGCAGAGCCATGTCTAGCCCTAAGTCCACACACCATCCTCTCAGGGCAGCGTGGTGGCCCATCCCTGGTGGGCCTCATTACCCCAATTTTAAGTTTCCTTCTGCAGCAGGGAAGCCTGGTCCTGCCTGCAAAGAGTTTGTCTCCCTTTCTAGATGGAGCTCCTTGAAGAAGGAGCTGTTCTCTTCACCTCCATAGCCCCAGTAGCTCGCCAAGGCCCGGTATATACTAGGGGATCAGTCGTTGTTTGCCTTGTTTTGTTGAATCTACTCTGACTTGGAACTTGTCACTTTCCCTTCTTGGACTCCATATTCAGATCTGTGAATAGGAGTAAGTGGGTGAAGTCCCCTCTAGCTTTAAAACCACTGCAATACAGAGAGAACTCTGAAACCAGAACCAGAAGCTGAGGCACAGGGAATGGAGCATTTTCCCTGGCATGATGGCTGAGACCTAAGGATCTGGCTATGAAGGTGGTATCTTGTCACTGGAATGCCTCTGCAGACTCAGATCCTTGTAACTCATAGTTTGCAAATCAGACTCAGAATGATCTTCAGTGTTGGTGGTTCTGTGTGGGTTTGGTTTGTTATTTTTGTTTGGTTTTGAGACTTCGTTATTGGCACAACAGCTTCTGGAAATCTGTTTCCTGGAGAGTATGGGGGCTTCTTTGGCCAAATGGAGTGGGTGCTTGTGAGTTGGGTCAGTGCCTGAGGGAGCACTCACTTCCTTGCCTGGTCATATTTTCATTGGTGCAGGCTCCATCTGCTTGGCAGCCACTGTCTGGGCCACAGCCTGTCCACAGGGTCCTGCTCCTCTATAGTTTGTTCAGACATTATGGTGTGTCTGGCCATGTCATTTGTCATAGGTGTAAAAACAATCACAACCAAAGTATAAAGCTGTTGGAATGAGCAGCTGCCTGGGAATTGCGCTCCTTCCTGCTCTTTCCAAAGAGCCAGGCACACCGGCTAGCATCCCACTCCCTCTGACCCGCAGTCCGTGTGGGCAGTAGGCGTGGAGTGGTGCCAGCAGGAGGTGGCCTTAGAAAGGCAGCGACCCAACGGCCTCCAGCTCCACCTGAAAGCACCATCTTGTCGCCACTTCCCTCAGGAGCAGGCGAGCTCTTCCCCAGGGCCCACTTCACAGCTTCCCGTCCCATGCAGTACCACCGGGCAGAGGCGGCGGCCTCTCCGGCACTGCAGGGGACAGGGCGCTGGGAGGGGAGCCGCAGCCTACGGGCCTGATGTGGGCAGACGGCCTGCGGCCTCTGGGTGCTGCCTGCTCTGGCCCAGGAGCCCCCTGGATCCACACCCGGCCGCCCAGGGCCTCCATCTTTCACTTTTTTGGTGTCTATGGGTCTTGAGAGATGCAACCCTTACAAACACAGCCAAGTACAATAGACCAGAGCGTTCTCCTGTGTGAACACCCCCTGGGGCAGACGTCCTGGTTTCACTGAGCGTCTAACACAACACCTTTAGTACCATGGCACACACTGGAAGGCTACAGGCTCATTGAATTCATAGTTAAATAACTAGATATGAATAAACAGGTTAATGAGCTACATGTCCTTGTATTAAATGCCTTTTTAGTAAAAGTGTATTCAAATGATAAAAGTAATACACCCCATTACAAATTATAATAGTACAGATTATGTCATCTCCAATCTTCTCCAATCCCATTTTTCAATTCTTTACAATTTGGTGTATATTCTTTTAAACTTAAAAAATATTTATATGTATTCTCACTATTTTTCTTCATAGTTACAAGAGGAAAAATAAAAACAGTAATTCATTAAAATCTCAATTTGCCTTTCTCTAATTTAATGAGATATTTGGTCAGCTGGCATATTTCATTTTGTGATGTAAGTTGTTATTCTGAAAAGTTAAGTGTTTTATCAGTATTGTTATTTTGAGTCATAATATTAAGATGTTCTCTCTGTGTTTATGATTGACTTTTGTCATTGAGTGACTTCTTTTAAACAGTACTTCACTGTTAGTTTCCATTAGAAACAGAAAAGAAAGAAGTCAGTTTTGCTGTATTTGATTGAGTCTGAGGATGACGATGGTCTGTAAGGAGGACACTGACATAAGGAACTTCAAGAAGTTTTTACTCAATGCTATGGCTTGAATGTTTGTTCCCTCTAAAACTCGTGTTGAAATTTAATTGCTATTGTAATAGTATTAAGAGATGATTCCCTTAAAAGGTGATTAGGTCAAGAGGGGTGCAGCCCCACAGGTAGAATTAATGCCATTGTAAATGGGTGCATTCAGGCCTTTCTTGCCTCAGCCATGAGATGACATAGCGTGAAGGCCCTTGCCAGATGCCAACTCCTCAATCTTGAACTTCCCAACTTCCAAAACTATGAGTCAATACATTTCTATTTATTATAAATTACCCAGTCTCAGGCATTTTGTTAGTGCAGCAAAAACAAACTAAGGCACCCAATTTGAGAATTTTATTTCTTTTTTCCTTTATAGAAACAGTGTTGCTCTGTCACCCAGGCTGGAGTGTAATGTTATGATAGTAGCTCACTACAGCATCATATTCCTGGGGTCAAGGGATCCCCCCACCTTAGCCTCCTAGGCATGTGCCACCATGCCTGGCTAATTTTTAATTTTTTTGTGTGTGGAGATAGGGTTCCACTATGTAGCCCAGGATGGTCTCTAATTCCTGGCCTCATGTGATCCTCTCACCTTCGCCGCCCAAAGCTCTGGGATTAAAGGTGTGAGCCACCACACCCAGCCTAGGAATTTTATTTCTTCATAATGTGCCTGTTTTTCATTATGTTAAACTCTAGTTGGCAGCCTCTAAAATGGCTCCCAGTGATCTCCACTTCCCAGTACTCACACTCTGTGTGATCCTCACCCGTGAGTGAGGACTGGATCATGTGACTTGCTTCTGACTGATAGAATATGGCCAAAATGACAGGAAGCCACTTCTGACAGCAGCAGGAGACTCTAACCTCTCTCTTGCTCAGATGCTCTCCATGGCTCTCTTCTCTTGCCCACACTGATGAGCCCAGACTGCTGGGGTGACTGTTCTGAAGAGAGGACCATGTGGCAAGGAACTGAGGGATGCTTCTAGCCAACAGCAAGTGAGAAACCAAGGCCATTAATCCAACAGCCTGAAAGGCATTAATCCTGTAAACAACCAGGCCAGAGACTTTAGAAACAGAACTTGAGATGGCCACAGCCCCAACCAACACCTTGGCTGCAGCTTCCCAAGAAGCCCAGAGCCAGAGCGAGTCATGGTTGGGTTTTGGACCCATAGAAACTGGGAGATAATAAATATTTTAATCTACTCAATTTTGGAGAACTTGGTTATGTAGCAACAGATAATTAGATACTGGCTAATTGTCCACTGATTGGATATTCTACAATGTGTAGATCTATCTTTAGTTCACATGTGTTTTCTCCAAACAGTACAGTTTTTTTTTTTTCTTTATTGTCAAAAAAGAAAGTCCAATTTGGGTCTGACGGTATTTTTGACATGGGGAAAATGGTACAGATGCAAAAGCATCTCTTTGTGCTTTACTACTTGAGATGTTCAGTATACAATTATTAACTTTGAAAAGACAGGCCTGTCGTTTATCTCTGTAATTCGGAGAACTTTTAGTTCTGGTTGCCCCAGTCCAGGCTAATGTAGTTAAAGGCCATGTGGTGTAGTCACAAAAGTGGCAGGAAAGGCCCTCTACCCTCTGGTTTAAAAAAAATAGAGCCTAAAACCACTATCCCTAGAGCACAAATAATTTAAATTACTCCAAGCTAAAAATGATTGATAGAGGAAAATTTGTGAGACTCAATGTGGTAGAAGGAGACTCTGTGGATGCTCTAGATTCTAGGAAAGAGGCAGAAAAGAAGGGCAGGAGAGTTGAGTAAAAATCACCTTAAAGAAAATTGGCTTCTCTTCAGAATTGTCTGAGGCTTGGGCTGCTGGGTTTGGCAGGGCTATTGTTTAGGGGGTCACCTTAGCTGTGTGTCTAGACAAAATGATTTTTCATTTTGTGCTGGGGTCTTGAACTTCAGAATCCATGACCAACTTCTTGAATCAGCTTAACACTGCTAAGTGAGCCTTTCCCTTAAAACACACAATTGCTTCTGACAGCAAAAGTCCAATTAACAAACGAAAGGGTACATCGTGTGAGAATGTTCTGGAATCTTAAGTGACTTGCTTTTCATGATAATAACTGCCTCGTATGTTGCAAAAAGTCCCCTGGACCCCATGAGGGCTCTACAGAAAATATCGTAGAAAACCTAAGCATCGTGTCCAATGCTCACAGTGGGGTATCACCAATTATCAATTTAATTACAACTTTATTACTTACTATGCAATTTGTTTCCTACAGAGTGTATGTTCCTTCCGGGAATACAAAAAAATATGTTCTAATTAAAGTACAATTATCCATCCAGTGCAGAAGGGCAGGTGTCACAATCTTTCTGCGTCCTCATTACATCTGAGTATTCATGAAGATACCTCACATTCACTCTCAGGCCCCATCACCTGACATTACATGTGGTATTTCTAGGAAATACAAGGCTTTAACCAAACTCTTTTATTTCAAGTTATGGAAAGTACAAATTTTTTTTAAAAATGCGTAGTAAATGAAATAGGATAAGACTCATAGTGACTTCAAATCCTTTACGTTTTTCATTGAAATGCATACTTTCTAGGTTAACATACATTGATTGGTACAGTCCTGAAATCAGTGTAATGCAGTTGATAAGATCCAGAGTTTATTACCAACACACACAGGTGTCATTTTCACCTTTTTGTCTCCTAGTGTCCAAACTATTTTTAACGATGAGCATGACTTGGTCTTTCTGTATTCCCTATGCCCTGCTTCACTCTCCTATTTCCTAACCAGTCCTAAGATTCGTGGACGTGTTTTTAACTTATTGAGTGGTGTCTCTATAGTTTATTCTTTTTGTTTTTGCTTCTGTGTTTTCACTTGGTGTTTGGTAGCTAATAAACAGTTGGACTGAGATTCACAGGCAGATTTTCGGTGTCAAGAATGTGACAAGGTGACATTGCTTGTGAGTTGGGTCAGTGCCTGAGGGAGCACTCACTTCCTTGCCTGGTTGTATTTGCATTGGTTATGTGTGCTAGAGCTAAGATTACTTTCTAATTCATTTTTAATTGAAGTGAAAATTACCAACAATTGCCTGGACATTAAAGTGTTACAGTGTGAGAAAACAGGACGCAACTCTGTGAAGGAGAAAATACCTTACGATGCGCAGGTTTCCCGCAGGTCTGTGTCTACTCAGGGAAGTATGAAATACTGTGAACCTTGTATGAATTAAAAATTAAAAATTGTTAAGACAGCATTTAAGGTAAAAAAAGAGAGACGATATAAACAATATAACAATGTAGAAGATTCAGTTAAGGAAGAAGTGAAATAAAGCTAAAAAGAATTTCTTAAAAGGATTTATTTTAATTCGGAAAGAGACAAAACATTGTTTCATATCCCTCAAACCATACTATGTAGTTCTACATAAATATTTCTAGAGTGTTAATATTGTGGTTGCCATGTTTTAGTTTTTCATTCTTATAACCAATCTATAGCAAACCAAAGTTTTAAAGAAATAAGTATAGTTTCAAAATGGAATGTACACGTTGGAAACTTTAAAACATAGTAAACAATAAAACCAACAAAAATTAGGATGGCAGGAGAGAGAAAAGGAAGCAAAGAGTCCAATATGCTAGAAGAAAATGATTTAATCACATTAGAAAGCTAATAAGTCAGTAAATATAGCTATACATAATGTATATATGTGTCTATATACATACAATTTTTAAATAAAAATTTTAATAAGCATCATCTCAAGGGTACATATTATAAACACGGCATTACTATTGATATTAACTTTGAACACTTGGCTGAGTAGTGTTTGTGAGGTTTCTCCACTCTAAAGTTATGTGTTTTTTTTCCTCCATTTTCCATATTGTACCCTTTGGAAGGGAGTCACTGTATGCTGCCCGCACTGAAATGCAGAGTAATGCTTTATGACCCTGGAGGTGGCTTATCTAGATACATTATTTGGAATTCTTCTGCATGGAATATTTATCTATTCTGCATTTATTTATTTATTGTCCTATCATTTATTCATATTAGAAAGGACATGTGGATATTTATTTTTTACATTTTGCTATAAGCCAACATCACTTATTTACTTATTTTTGCTCAAATTGTTCCAGTTTTGGCCACTGGGAGCTTTCAGTTGACTGAAATGAACATACTCCTGTCATTTTGTTTTGTTTTTGAGCACTTTCTTACTTGTTGGCACTACAAGATGCTCCAGGCTTGTCTTGTATATTTTCTGTCCTAGTCCTAGGATCAGCCATTTCTCCAAGGATCCCTGGTGTCTTTTATTGAGAATGGTATTAGAAACCAAGATCTGGGCACTATATGTATTCACTGCTACTGTGGTTTGTTGCTTCTAGGCTCTCTCAGCTGACAAAGCAAGGAGATACATGTGTGTGTATGACCCAATCTCTATATACACATCTGTGAATATTTCTATGTGTAACCATCTGTATTTACGTTAGGTAGAACATGAATTTATGCTATGTCCACAACTCTAATCCATTATCAATGAAACATCATTTTAGCCTCCTTCTCTTACTTATCTGTAACTTATGGCCCCAAATTGTGAGCAACCTGGCTCCAATTGTCTTCCATCCATTTACTTAATTGTCCCATTCCAGCACACATGTATAGTAGTATCAGCATTGATAATCTGTACCCCAGTGAGAAAAAATTTTATCAGCCACAGTACAGTGTAATGCACAGTGGTTTTTTTTTTTTTTACCTTTAGTCTTACAGACTCCATTTTTCCCCCCCAAAGTTACTTAGGTTAACACATTTCCCCCACTCCCCTTCAGTGACATTTCCTCACACATTTGTGATAGACTTAGATTTTGGGGAGTCAGATTCTGTATTCTCCTCCAGGATTAATTGAATAAAATTTTAAATTCATAAATCCACTCAGAAGAAACACTAAAAATAAGAATAATATTACCATACAAAAATTGAGGGTGTCTGGGAAGAACAGAAAGGATGAAGTAGTAGATAAGCTAAATTTCTTTTTGGTTAGTTATTATTTCTTTTGTTTTATTATTTTATTGCTTATTATTAATTATATATATTTCCAAAAGGAAAATACAAAAAAAAATTTTGATAAACACTATTACCTACCACTTAGATTTAAAAATTGTTAACATTTAGATATACTTTCTTTAAAACTTTAAAAATTCTTATTACAGAAAAATTTAAACATATAAAAGAGAAAGCCTTAATATACCCATCACCCACCTTCAAAAATTATCAATTCATGGCCAATCTTACTTCATCCATATTCCCACCCATTTCTCCTACCCTGTATTATTTCGAAGCAAATTCAAGGTATCATGTCATTGCATCTATAACTACTTCAGAACATAAATTTAAAGATAAGGACGACTAAAAACACAGTGAAAATAATATGATCACAACAAAAAATGAACAATAATTTATTAATATGATTAAAATTCAATTAGTGTTCACATTTTCTATTCTTTCATAAATGTCATTATCTAGATTTTTCTCACCGTGTTTGAGTCAGGATCCAAATAAAATGTACCCATTGGTCTTGATAATAGGCCCTTTATATATTTTTTGGCTTTCATCTCGTTCTCATTTTCTCCCCCTTCTAATTTGTTGTTGAACAAATCTGCTCATTTGTTCAATACCTTCCCACATTCTGGATTCTGATTATTGTCTTCAGGTGGTGTCAAATTTAACATTTTTTTTGTCCTCTCTACTTATATATTGTAGTTAGATCTAGAGACTCCAAAAGATTCAGATTATCTATTTTGACAGTCTACTTTACAGTTGCTGATGGACTTTTCCATCAGAAGGCATCTGATTGTCTTCTTTTGTGATATTGGCTGCTCTGATGTTTAATGTCTAAATAATTATTAGGATTATTAAATGGCGCCATTCTAATTTATTCTTCCCTTCTCACTTATTAAGTGTAATATACATATAAGGAGAAACTCTGACTCATCTACTCTTTGGCTAGTCAGTGGTAGACTCCATGTAGGAAATGCAGAATTTTTCCCCTTTATTTACCAGTTTTCAAAATAGTGACTTGATTTATTTATATGCCACATGTCTTATCCTTCATAATAGCCCTGTCTGAAGTTTAAACGGGAAATAACAGAATGTGTATATTGTATTTTATCAAGTTATAGGGATCAACACCAAAAAACTGAAGATTAAAAATGTTGATAGTGGTTGTCTCTGGAGACAGAGGCTGTGGATGGCAGGAAAGAGGCTACCTCTTTTTTATTCGGGTCCTTTTTTAACATATGTGTTTTTAAAAACATATGCAGATGTTACTACTACTATTTTTAATAATAATGACAATAATACTTTTATCAGGAATTTTTAACTGTGTGGGAAAATGCTCATACTATTTAAATGAAAAAGATATACATAATATATAAACTTATGTAATCGCATTAAGATAGCCAATGAATCCAGCTCAACAGAGAAAAAAGAGACAGTTAGAAGGTAATTACCACAAAACTAATGGCCGAGAACTCTGAGCACCAGATTGAGTTCAGGTCTTACAACAGCTCTATAACTTAGTATTATGGAACATTCTCAGGAGTTTAATAATTTGCCCAATATCACCTAGTCTGGCTCAACTTTTACTCTGTATACTCTTGTTACTTGTACAAAGTGTGAGCCACAGACCAGCAGTGTCAGTACAGCCTATTGGAAATGCAGAACCTCGGGCCTGCCCGAGACCTACTCACTCAGAATCTGATTTTTAACGGAATCCCTCATTGATTCGTAAGCACATTAAAGCTTGACAAGCTCTGCTTTATAGTCTACTTATGAATGAGTAGGGTGAAGGTTGGGAGGTGTGGGACTCTAATTGTCTATTTCTCTCTTCTATTTGTCTATCTATCTATCTATCTATCTATCTATCTATCTATCTATCTATCATCTATCTATCTATCCATCTCCTGTTATCTGTATCTGTGCATCCATCCACCCAGTGTTCAAATTGTAAATTGTCTTATAAATGTGGTTCTCTTACAGTTTGATTCTTTGAAATGGGATCCAAATAATGTCCATTGCGGCTTCCTCCTCCAGTTTTTATTTACTGTATCTTTTGATATTTCTGTATGAGAGAATCTGGATTGTTTCCTGATTGTCCGGGATATCATTTAATATGTTTCTCTGTCCTATGCATTTCCTGTATTAGGTAATTGAGTATGGAGGCTAGACCAGATTCGGGTTTGATTTTCTCAGAAAGACTATTTCCTAGCGAGTGGTGTTTGCTCTCTCTCTCTCCTCTCTTCCTCCCTTCCTCCTTATTTATGTGCATATCTTGTTCCAGTATCTACCTAATGAAATAATAGCTGTATTTCAAAAGATTAATAATAGATATTACAAGAAACACTTTCAAATTGTTTTCCTAAAAATAAATAAAATTTAAAAAGCACTGGTTCAGTGCAAGTTAATATAATATTTGGAGAATCACTTTCGAAGTAGTAATGTGAGCAATAGAGCAAGGAGGTCATGTTAGGATAAGAAACTGAAAAAATAAGGCCACAGATTACTCCTGGCAGCTTTGCCTGAGGAAAGCTTCACATAGTTCATAAGAGACTCTTCTCCTCTCTCTAACATAAGATCAAGGAATCATGTATTTAAATGACACAGGGCAGAAAATGGACACCATTTAAACCAACAAAGCAACAACAGCATCAACCCCGGAGTGGAAGCAGCTGAGAATGGTGACGCTCACCTCCCTGGCCTTCAGCACACATCACAGAGGAACGTAGAGCAGGGACACAGAGTTGGTGTGGCCTGTGACCTGACCTGATGACCCAACAGGATCATTGATATGTATGTGTGTGTTTATGAGAAGCCAGGGCAACGTTTACACAGCTTTCTAAATACTAGCCAAGGGGCACATTTTGTTTGAAGTTGTAGCGGAAACTCGTGAAGTTAAATGTAACATGACCTCATTATCATCATGAGGCAGAAATTCTAATGATTGAAGTGTGGGTGACCTGGATTCTCCTCTCTCCTTCTGTATTTGTTTTCTATTGTTGCTGTAACAAATTGCCACAAACTTAGTAGCTTAAAACAATATAAACTTATTCTTGTACTGTTCTGGAGATCAGAAGTCCAAAATGAGCTTCACTGGGCTGAAATCGGCAAGGCTGGTGCATTCTGCAGGCCATGAGGGAAGAATCCGTTTCCCTGCCTCTTTCAGCTGCAAGAGGCCACCTGCGTTCCTTGGCTTGAGACCCCTTCCTCTCATCACAACAGCTTTTTCTTCTGTTGTCGCATTTCCTAGGAGTCACTCTGATCCCAGGTGTCCTTTCTACAAGGACTCTTGTGAGCACATCAGGCCCAGCTGGATAATCCAGGATAGCCTCCCCACATCCAACTCTTTGATTTGAATCACGCTTGTAAGTCTGGTCCTTCTTCATTCATCCCACCTGGCTGTGTCAGCTGACCTCTTTCCTGTGAGCACTGAGAGACGGAAAGGAGTGTGCTCACTGTCAAACTACTTTCATGGCAGGGAAAGCGTGAAAGAGGATTGACGCCCATCAGTAGTGGAATGGGTAGATACAATGTGCTGTACTCCTATGATGTGATAGGATACAGTAGTTAAAAGGAATAAATTATACAAATGCATAAGGATAAATACATAGAACTCAAAAGCCATGATCCATAAAAAAGCAAGTTGCAGAACAGTGTTAGTTATGTCTATTATTTTATGACAAAAACATACATATCTACATATATATGCAGACATAATAATACTATAATAGATTAGGAGGATGCATAATAAACTCATATTTGCACTTGTCTGTGTGGAGTGAGGGAGATGGATCTGGGAAGAATTCTCAAAGGATACAACAGCATTATTTATCATATTTTATTACCTTAAAAAATGTCAGATATGTGGAAGTACAACATCTCTATAACACAGATACAATTCATGAAATGTATTGCTCAATGGATTATCACAAAATTAACCCAACTGGTTACAACCAGATCAAGAAATAGAACATTTTTAGACTCCAGAAGCCTTCATCTTACTTGTTCTAATCATGACCCCTTCCTCCTGCTCTGCAATGCCAGAAATTTGATTTGCCTAATTTTGAACAATGTATAAATGGAAATAGAGTCAAGATGTATAGGCTTTTACATCGGGCTCCTGTCACTTAACATTATGGCTGTGAGACTCATCCCTGCTATTCCTCATAACAGTATTCATTAATTTTCAGTGCTAAGTAGTATTTCTTTACATAAATATTTCACAACCTATTCATTCACTTATTCTCAAAGGCAGGTGCTGCTTCCAGATTTTGGCTACTGGGAAAATTTTTGTATACACCTTTTGGTGCACACATGTATACATTTCTCTTAGATATGTGCTTAAAAACGGAATTTCTGGATTATCGGGTGTGCATATGTTTGGTGTCAGTTATTTTCAACATTGTTGTACCAGCTATCATGCTCACTAGTAATATGTGTGTGTGTGTGTGTATATATATATATATATATTTTTTTTTTCTTAAAGTGAAACAATAAAGAGTGGATACAGGGAGGCAGAAAATTCCTTTGAGAAATGTTGCTGTAAATTGGGAACAGACAATTTTTCATCAGGGAAATAACAAATGGATAACATTTCTCTGCTGAGAGAAATGATACAATAAAGGGAGAGAGATGACAATGCAGGCAGAAAGGCCATCTACAGTAAAAAGTCCTCCAACAGTTAGAGATAGGACCCACAATGCAACTGGTGGGAGTTCGCTCTGATGGGAGGAGGGACACTTTCATCACTTCACAAGTGGTTAGCCCTAAAACATGCGTTCATATTTGGTGAGGCGAAGGGGTTGACTTGTTGGTTCCTGCTTCTCTTTCCTCAATGAATTATGAGGGGAAGTTGAGGAAAAGGTGGTGTTGGCTTGAGGCCAATGGGGAAGACACTTGATTTAATTAAAGTAACACCAGCTGCTGTGACAAAAATAAATGCAATGCGAAAATAAATAATTTTCTTGTAACAAGAAGTTAGACAATACACGTTTATATTTTGCTCAGAATTAATATGCCTGTTTCTGGGGAGGCTCTGCTCCACACAGGGATTCAGAGACCCAGGTTCCTATGCTTTACTGAGCTATGATCCTAAGCACCTTTCAGGTCACTGAAGAAGAAGTATGGCATCTCACACATGGGGGCTTGGAAAGCATGAACCTCTGTTCACGTTCATAGGGCTTCTCCTGATACCAAGGGAAGTGCAACGTGAACTCGGTAAAGTGGTAAGAGATGCAGTTGAACAGATCAGGTTCAACTACAGCTGTGGCTTCCAGTCTTCCTCCACACATACACACACTCACCCCTCTCCAAAGTCAAGGGCCGACAGCCCCTTTCTGCTTTAATTTCAGGTTTGCAGCCTAATTCCGGCTCGTACAATTTGAGAAGCCTAAGAGATGTTTTAAAGCTTGAATGATCAAAGACTTCAACAGTCAAATGCTTTTTACATTTTGGCTCCTTTTTCAAAATTTAATTTCCTCTAGAACCAAATAGGCCTTTGAGCTATGTTTTTTTGGGGCAGAATTATATATCACACATATCAATAGGTTTCCTAAGCATGATTCTCAGGTCTCTTTTATTTTTCTGTTTCCTCAGCCCTACATCCTTTCTTTCCAAACTAACAGCAGCTACCTGGAGGACGTCCAAAACAATGAGCTTGAGTAGGATGAGAGGCTCTTCACTGGGTCTTTGTCACAAAGTGGAATTGCTTTATATAACGGAAGAATCATAATGGGCCTGTTTTATTCAGTGCATTTTACAGTCTACCTTTTGAAATTTGAGTTGAAAAAATAGTTTATTCTCCCTATGTTTCAAGGACCTAGCTTTCTGGATTCTTTCTATTGCAAACTGAATAATCCTTTCCCAAATTCATTTCTTCCTCATTGTAACTTGCTAAATGTGGAAAACAAAAGTTAATGTATTCAGTCTGCATGACACTTCCCAACATGTTGCTGAAGGTCCCAGCTTGATAGATGGCTTTTTAGGAGCCATGCCTGAAAGGCGTGCACATCACCTGCTCATGTTCAGTTTGCAGAAGCTCAACCACATGGTTGCAACTAAGTGCGAGCTCTTCAGGCTTACAAACATAGGATTTCAGGGTTGCTAGCATGCGAATGAGGCTGCTCTTTGGGTGGGAGAGGTCTGGGGGTGATAATGGGGGAGGGGAGATGGGTTCTGCTCTCAGTTTCCCTATAAGCAGCACCTTCTGACCACTGACTTCTTTATTAATTACCTAAGAAGCAAGCAGTTTTTCTAAGTGGGCATTACTTTTTCCCAGGGAAAACACAGCTTAGTTGTATATGGGGAAAACATTTTCTTGTTTATATAACTTTGAACTTGCTTCTTGTGATAAAAGGAAGTACCATCATGTTCTCTTAGGAAACTCTGACATTAGAATTATTATTATTATTTGAGACAGGGTCTCACTCTGTTGCCCAGGCTGGAGTGTAGTGTTGCAATCATAGCTCACTGCAGCCTTGACTTCCCTGACTCAAGTGATCCTCCCACCTTGGCCTCCTAAATAGCTGGGGCTACAGACACGGACCACCACATTCGGTGAACTTTTAAAAAATTTTTGTAGAGATGGGGTCTCACTATGTTGCCCAGGCTGGTCTCCAACTCCTGGGCTCAAGCAAACTCTGACATTATTGTGTCATGACATGTTTTATTTTTCTTCAGTTGAATTCAAATTATGGGAAAAAAGTATGCACTCCTACCCATTCTTTTTGACCCATCTTGGATGAGTGATACCAACCTGAACTCGATTCTTATTCTTTTTAGATTTACTTTTAATTTTTTAATTTTTTAAATTTTTTAAATTTATTTTTTATTTTATTTATTTATTTATTTTATTAGATTCTTATTCTTAAATTGCACCTGTGGTACGTAGCTTCTGAAATGGCCCTCAGTGGTCCTCACCTCCTGGTATTCGCATCCTGTATAATCCTGTATAATGTGAGTTGGCCTTGGTGACTTGATTGTGATGGACAGTAGTGACGGGATGTCACTTTGAGATTAGAGTATAAAAGACCTGCTCCGTCTGTGGTTCTTTCTGGGGAAGCCAGCTGTGATGTCATGAGGCTTCCCTGAGAGAGGCCCATGTGGCTCAGGACTGAGGCTGGACTACTGGATGCAAGTCAGCCAAGAGACGGCTCTGTCTGACAGCTGCACCATACCCTTATAAGAAACCCTGGGCCAGAGGCATCCAGCTAGGCCATGGCCAGATTCCTGACTTATGGAAGCAGACAGATAATGAAGAACCATTCATTATGACTTTGCTGAGTGCTAGGTAATTTGTTTTGTCCCAATAGAGAATTAATATACCATATCTGATACAAAGGGATTCAGTGGAGTGGGGAAGGGGAGAAGGAGGAGGGAGTATCACCATACTAAGAAAGCTAAACAATAAGTGAATTGCTGGTTAAAGTTTAACTTTTAGTATATAATCACAGGGCCTCACGCCTGGAAGTTTCCCCATGGTCATAATACTAAAGGATTATTCATGCAGAGTAAAACGATGCTCCAGCAAGTCTCCGTGGGACACAGAGGTTTACTTTGACCCTAATTCAGACCTTTGCTGTTTCTTGCCATTGTAAAGAACTGTTTTTTCCAAAAAATATTTTGAGCACCTATATTGTGCACATACTCTGTGAAGCTCTAGTTGTCAAAAAAAAACAAAAAAAAAACAAAAAAAAACCCTGATATGGACACTTTCTTGTGAGAACTAAAGGTGTAGTGTGAAAGATGGAAATTAATTAAATCCCAAATTAAATGTAAAACTACAACTGTATGCTGTGTTAGAAAGGAGAGAGCCACAGCATTCCTAAGAGCTTGAAATGAGGGGAGTTGGGTGAATGGAGCACGTGCAAAGGCCCTGAGATAGTTGTATGACACGGAAAAAATGATGGCATGTAACAATGACACAGAGAAGAAAATAATTGATTAAATAGAAGGGGGCTGAGAATTGGAGGGGGCATGCAATTTGAGGTCTTGTGGCTTACAGTATGGGATATAGGTTTATCTGAGTTTTTAAATTCCATTGCAGATTAAACAACCTTTGGAAAAGTATAACAGAAAGATAAATCTGATGTAGCTGACTCCATCTTGCCTCTAACCTCACAGGCTGGCTGTCTTTGCGCATTTCTGGGCGTGGGCCAAGCTCACTTTGGGAAAAGCTTAGTTTATGGTTTAAATGATGATAGCTCTTCCCCAAACCTAAACTGCTCTTGTAAAACTAATGAAAGACCATCAAGTAAGGAGGATGAGAGGGTCTTGAGTTCTAAGTAATTACCAGCCATTTTTCCAGGGTAATAACATTTGCATCTCCTCCAATCACTCTTGCAGATAGACGTTACTATTATAGAACCTAAGATTGGCCTTTTGGTCTTTTCAGGTTTTTGCATTTCTGACAATCAGATGACCCCACCTGGACCCACCAACCAGTCCTGTCATCTCCACCCAGGAACTGACTCAGCACAAGAGAACAGCTTCAATTCCCTATAAGTTCATCTCTGACCTAACAATTCAGCATGCCTCCTACCTTAGCCCCCTGCCCTCCAAACTGTCTTCAAAAAACCCCTAACCTCCAAGCCTGCAGAAAGGTCGATTTGAGGAATAACTCTGTCTCCTGTGTGGCATGGCTGGACTCGCATCAGTTAAACTTTCTTTACTGCAATGCCATGGTCTTGGTGAGTTGATTTGGTTTGTGCAGTGGACAGAAAGAACCTATTGGGTGGGTGGTTACACAGAGGTGGGCGCAGGGAGTGACTTGGCCAGATTTGCATTTCAGAAATACCTCTGACAGCAATGTGGATAATGCATTTGAAAGGGGACAATCAATGCCTGTGGGCGAGTTGCATCATAAAGCCCTCAACTCTCTGGTAGCATAAAGCAGCAACAATTTTCTTATGTCCATGCATTCTGTGGGTCAGGAATTCGGATAAGGCTGAGTGGGCATAGTTCGTCCTATCTGTCCCCCAGTGGTGGTTGGAGACGGAAATAAGGGTGGTCTGGATATAGGACTACAAAAATAAAATAGTTGGAATAGGTAATGGATTTGCTGTGAAGGGGCATGAAGGGAGATGAAGAGATTGCTGGTTTGCGTGGCTGGATAATTGGTGGTAATATTTGTTAGGATGTAGAACACTAGAGAACAGGGTTTTAGTAGCAATGGAGGATGGTTATCAAGAGTTTGGTTTGGGGTAAATTTTAGCTATCCAAGTTGGCAGAGAATGATAGCTAATTGGCTGACCCCCTGGATTTTGAGCTTGTAGATTATCTGAATTTAAATATAGCATTGTGGTTCATTGGATTTTGAGCTTGTAGATTATCTGAATTTAAATATAGCATTGTGGTTCATTTACATTAAGATGAAAACTGCAGTTATGAGTGTGAATATGATTGACCACGACAGTAGAGTAGGATGAGAAGCCAAGAGATTCATGGGCCTATTATTGGGAAAATCCACTATTTAGTAGATGGGTAGATAATGAGCCTGGGAAGATATGTCCAGAGTGTCAGGAGGAAAACCAGGGTAGCATAAATCACAGATGTCAAAATAAGAGAGGCTTACTCAAAGGAGGACGTGGTCAACTGTGCTGCCATTTTATAAAAGCACAAAGAAGATGACCTTTGAAACAAGGAAAGTGAGGCTTACCAGTGTGGTTTCATTGGCCTGGTGGAAGCAAGTGAGATTGCAGATGGCGGAGGAGTGCACACGAGGGGAGGAGCTGGAGGCACTGAGTATGAACACTCAGGAGAAATTTGGTGCAAAGGGAAAGAGAGGGTAGGCTGGCAGAAAAGGAGAATCAAGGGATTTTATTCCAGATGTTTGTTGTCTAAAAATTCAACACGAATATTCATTTAAAAGCTATTTTAAAATTTTGGGAAAATATGTTGCAAATATTAGAGAGAAACAAGACAATGATAAAATAATAGTTGAGAAGGGACTGAGAGAAGAAGGAGGAGAGGAAGGAGAGGGACAGAGAAAGATGGGCCTTATGTAGAAAGGAGCAGCTGCTGCAAAATTAAAGAGGGAGGGAGGACTGGATGGGGTTGAGGTCAGTGTGACTGACAGCAGGCTCTGGAGGCCTTGCTTGAACACTCTCTTGTGCACTGAAGGCAGTGATACCCACTCATTACGGATGGTACAGCCACCTGCCCCCACTGAAAATGTCAGGTCCTTTAGGTGTGGCTTCAATGTCCCATCGTCATGATCCTTCACCTCTGGCAGTTGACCAGTCATGTGCTGCTGTGACCAAATATTTGGAAATATTCGTTAGGCAGAGAGTGGCAAATCCAGTCCGAGCAAGAATAAGCTTTGATTAATAATGCTTTAATTAGATGCGGCAAACTCTGAAAGGAGCCGCACAGATGGTTGGAGAAGCAGATGCTGGATCCATGTGCTAAACAGGGAAACTGGTTTGATCTTTACCTGAAAGTAATGCATCTGAAATATCATTTTGCAAGCAGTATGGAGGATTGATCAGCTGGCCACGGCATCCTAAACCTGAGACAATATACGATATGAAAGAAAAATATATGATATAAATGGGAAAGCTGTGAGGCCTTGAAATTAAGAGATGAGAATCATCATTGAGCAAGTATTATTTGTAAAGAAGTAGAAAATGTATTATGTATATATAATATATTCATGTGGAGGGTGAGTAAAAGGAGAGTTTGGATGAGCTAATTGATCTGGTGAATACACAGGTGTGTAGCCTTCACAGTGAAGGGGAATACAGGTAAGGCGGTAGGTTTGGAGGGGGAAGGATGAAAGGACTTAGGTTTTAGGTGTGTTGGGTGGGATCCCCTTGAAGTCTTCCATGATGGACTGGACAGTTTGGTCTGTGGATCTAGGGCTTTGTGGTAAGATCTGGGCTAGAGGTACGTCAGGGTTAGGTATAGTAGGTTCATTTCCTATTACTGCTGTTAAAAATTACCACAAAATTAGTGGTTTGTTCTCTTGCAGTTCTGGAGGTGGAAGTCCAAAATGGGTTTCACTGGGCTAAAATCAACACGTTAGCAAGATTGGGTTCCTTCTGGAAGCTTGAGGAGACAATCCATTTCCTTGCCTTTCCCAGCTTCTAGAGGGTGTCCATGTGCCTTGGCTCATGGTATCCCATCACCGTGTCTCGAATTCTATTGCCACGTGTCCTTCTCCAGCCACTCTGACCCTCTTACTTCTTTCCTATAAGTACGTCTGTGATGACATTAATACTCTCCCGACCTCAAGGTTCTTATCTTGATCTGCAAAATTTTCTTCTACCATGTAAGCTAACATATTACCAGGTGCTAAAAATTAGGATGAGTATGCCTTTGGAGACAATTATTTTGCTTGGGATTCGGCACTACAAGACGTGCATTTTATGCCTGACTATACCACTGATTACACTGTAACCCTGAGTGACCCTTACCTTCAGTTAGCCTCCAGTTTTTCATCTGCGAAATAGAGATGTGACATTTATATTTGTTATACTTCTTTTGACAGGTCAAAAGGACCTAATGAAATGTTTGTGGAGTCTGTGTAAAACATGCTGCACAAAGACTTAATTAAATAAACCCATGAACTCCTAGTACCCTGACCACAGTGTATGTAAGATCAATAAATAGCTGTTGTCATGAATGCCACCTGTCCAGAGTTGAATCTAACCTTCAGGTGAAACAGATCACATTATATAAGATAGTTTCTTGAAGCCAGCACTTGGCATCAAATTGAGGAAAATGGAGGCTATGAGGCTATGTCCCTACTCGCTGGTTATTTTCTGCCATCAACACTGAGGAGTGGGGTGCACATTTGCCTGTGAAGACAGAGCCTCGTGTGACAACTTGGACCCTTTCCTCTTTTTCTAAGTAGAAAATGTCTCCATGTCCAAGTGCACATGTCATCTTACCCTCAATGAAAAGAAAAGGTAAGCATGCTGGAGACCCAACCACAAGCCAAGCATGGAGACAAAGTGGCAAAAGGGAACACACTGACCATCCTGGGGTGCACACAGATGTGGACACATGCAGCCCTTTTTCCCTTTCTGGAGACACATTGAGATTCTTTCTCTCGGTCCCTTTTGACCCTCTGAAAAAGCAGAGCCATATCAGAAAGAAATTTTTTTAAGAAAAGACCCACCATTACTTTATTTTATTTTTATTTCAATAGTTTTGGGGGAACAGGTGGTGGTTGGTTGCATGGATAAGTTCTTTACTGTGATTTCTGAGATTTTGGTGCACCCATCATGTGAGCAGTGTGACCTGTACCCAATGTGTAGTCTTTTATCCCTCACTCATTTCCTACCCTTTTCCCCGAGTCCCTAAAGTCAATTATATCATTTTATGCCTTTGCTAGGAAATACATTTTTGATGCAATTTCTTTTAGATTTTTACCAAAATCACAATCCTAACAATCTGAATTCTTACTCATTTGGGAAGTGCAATAGGCAGATAATGGCCCCTAAAGATACCCGAATCATCATGTCTGGAAGCTGTGAATATGTGACCTTGTGTGGTAAAGGACTTTGCAGATGTGATTAAGTTAGGAGCCTGGAGAAAGGGAGAGGATCCTGGCTTATCCAGGTGGGCCCAATCCAATTATAAGTGTCCTTAAAAGAGGAGAACATCTCCTGGCTGTGATCAGAAAGAGATGTGACTATGAAAGAACAGTGAGGGAGATGCAACATTGCTGACTTTGAAGACAAAGGACCAGGCCATGAACCAAGGAATTCCGGGGCCTCTGGCTGCGGAAATGGATTCTCCCCTAGAGCCTTGGGAAAGTACTAAGACCTGCTGAACTTTGATTTTAGCCCAGTGGGAGCCTTGTCAGACGCCTAATCTACAAAACTGTAAGATAATAAATGTGTGTGGTTTTAAGCACTAAGTTCATGGTAACCTGTTAACAGCATCAATAGAGAAGATATGCTGGATGAACAGTTCTGCCCATCCCTGCTCTGGGTGGGGCCTCTGACCACCTCCCTGAAGTCATGCCTGAGCTCTAGCAGTGAAGCCTGAGTTCAGCTTTACCTTCGCATTTCTCAGTCCTATTTCTCAACACTTAGGACTCCTGATGAGGCATCACCTCTCATCTTAACAGCTCTCCATCCTGATTCTCTATTCGACTGCTTTCTTTTCTTTTCTTTTCACTAAAATGCTCTCTGAGAGAAATATACTTCCATGCTTTCACTCCATCACCCAGCGTTTGTCTTCTCTGCCTTGTGGACCTCCCAACTAAAGGGCATGTTCAGCAGGGCAGGGCCACGGGGGAGGGGGCTCCTGGTCCAATAGGAATGCAGGCCAGGCCTTGGTGGGCAGAGATCCCCGCTGTGTGCAGCACTGTAGGGGAGGTGGCCGGGGAAGTGGTCTTCTGGCTAGTGCTGACATGCACAGGGTTGGCCGAGGGCCCTACCCCACCACCACCTGCAGGTTCACTTACTGTGAAATGGTGGAGAAGGCCGGCTCACCTAGACTAGCTGAGGTTTTCCATTCCAGGAGCCTTCCTTCCAGCTCCAGCCAGTCTCCTGTGGGCAAGGACAGCCCCCTGACCTCCAGCCACCCTCTTCACTCACAGTTCCTTAAGCGTGGCCCTCCCACAGCCCACCCCCGGACCATGCCCAGTCAGGGGACCTGGGAATCCATGCACATCCATGGTTTTCCTATGCTCTTTTCTTTCAGAGTCATGCACAACCCATCACAATCATCCACATGCTTCCCCTTCGGATTTCACAGCCATTCCTCCTTTCCTCTTCTCACCCGGTCAGGATGGCCACACTCCCCTGGCTGGGATTTATAACCAGAATGCAGCAGAGCATGTTCAAATTCATAACATTTAAAAAATTTTCTCTGAAAACTATCAAAGTGATGAAAGAGTCTGCAGTTTCATCTTTGCCGCCCCCATCTCTCTCTTCTGATGTTGATCTAGGGTGTTCCTGAATCCAAAATTAGTTGGGGAGAGATAGGAGTTTCAACCACACTAAACAAACTTAGCTAAAATCTTGAAGTGAGAAACTTGCAGCATTGAGTGCATCCGGAGGGAATAAACTAACTTACTCTGCCATCTTGCCAGCTTTTTATCACCCCTCTGTCAAAATACTGCAATTATTGCCAGAGTAGAATAAAATAAAACTGAAAATCTCCTAAGAAAACTCTGTAACAAGAAATTATATTCATGGTACTATTATTCATGTTAACTAATAAAATGACTCTAAATTACTTACAAAGTAAAATATTCTCTGCAATATATGACAACCCTTTGCTAGAACCAAATAGATATCCAGAATCTATCCAGGCCCTGCACTGCATTCTGCCCAGCAAAGTAAATGCATGTGACAATTTTTAGAATTTATTTCTAGTCCATCTAGTTTTATTGCCAAATGGATATACAGTAGTTCTTTCTCTTTCCATCTCTCTCTCTCCCTCTCTCTCTCTCCGTCTCTCTCTCTCTCTCTCTATATATATATATATATATTCACAAGTCACAGTCACATAAAAAAAGTAAAAGGACACTCAATCATACAGTATCATCCATAAAGATGTGTGACTTCCAACAGAGTATCTTTAATACCTAGATGATTTTTTTTAGCAATTATTATTCCACATTATAAGCTTATTTGTGTCACCGAAGGTTTACAAAATAAAAATGAGATCTCTGTGGAAGTCATGTGTTTGAAAATTGTGCTGAAATTTGTATTGGAACTTCTAAATCCTGTCATGAGAAAGAGGTAAAGTCCATTACCTTTATTAAGGTTAGAATGACGCAAAGACGAGCAGGCTGGAGTAGAGAATTTGTGCTGTAAAGTGAAAGCTGGAACATTTGATTGGAGTAATTTTACAGAACCTAGGCTTTTTCTTTCTGTGAAAATGGAAAGGCATTAGAGGTAGTTGGGAAAATAATGTGACATAATTATTGTGAAGGTTTAGGAACATTAAATTGACGATCTCGAGCACGATAAAATAGTTAGTTGCTCTATCTGTCAATGTTTATTTAGAAAATGTGGTTTACTCATTAGAGTAACCAACAATGGAATGGTATGGAGAGATTCTAAAAGAAGCCCTTGCTGAACTATGCCTAAAACAATTTTAGTACCACAATGAGCTAGGCAAACAGTCCCATCTTTGCTGATTAATCATCTCATGACCTTGGGAAAGTTAATTAACCTCTCTGAAACTATCTAGAATCATCCCTGGCACATAGCAGACTTTCAATAAATTGAACTCCTTTCCCCCATCTTCTTCATGAATTCATAAAAATTTTCTATTCGCTTAGAGTATTAGGCAACTCTATCTATGTCAAAGATGGCAAACCGTCTTTAACTCATAAGGCAGCTTCACTGTGAACCAGTTCATAATGGACCAAGGTGGCAAAAATGACATGCTAGAAACATCATTTTTATCTGCTATCCATGTTTGTTCAAGGAGAGAAGACAGGTTTGCTTTACCTATGCGTTTGGTGCATTTAGCCTTAACAGTGCTTCCTGTAGCTCCTTCCTGTATCATTGACGAAGTGTCCCTGAATACCTAGACCCCTGTGTACTCTGCATAACTCACAATGTTGTGCATAGATCATATTCATTGTAGCAGTAAAACAATACAACGACTGTAGGAAAGAAATGTAGAGACCCACAGAAAGGTTACGCAATTTGACATTAGGATTTTATTTCACAAAATTATTTTTTCCTGATTTCTGTGAAAACATCTCCTTTTAATTCATATGGCTGGAAAAAAAATTTCTCAAATTGATTGAGTTTTATGTTAGCAATGTTAAATTTTTTCATGGTAAAAAAATATTCATTTTTAATGCTAGAAAAAGAGGAAGTATAAAGGAATGTTCAATTCAGTGAATAGTTATAGGTTACCCAGTACGTGCTAAGGCCTCTGTCCAAGACGCGTGCTCTTTCTGCCCCTCTCTAGACACAGTGGATGATGGGTGAAGACGGTGGCTGCCTTTACCACGTAGATGGGTTTGTTAGGCCAAGTACAATCTTCCAGAAGTGCAGAGGGAAGGTGTGGAGGTTGGATGGTGACTGTTCGAAGGGCTGATACCTCAGTCTAGCTGAAATGCAGCCAGATGTAACACTGGCTTTAGGGTTGGTGTTCCAGAAAGAAGGACCTACATCATCCATCTTCTAGAGATGTGAAACATGGCAATAATTCATGGAAACACACTATTTTCATAGACACGTAAGGCAGTGAGACTATGGAGCATATACGCCGTCAGAAGCCAGGACCAATAATAGAGCCTTAGTTGACACAGTATGGGCTTTAGCTATTAACGGATTTTAAGCAAGATTGATAGTTGAATTTTAGATTGGTTACTCCTTAGGCAAAGAGGAGAAGCTTTTAGGCTGGGCAAGACTGGATTCAGAGATCTTGGCAAGGGTCTGGACTAGCACAGTAGATTTAGAAAAGGAAGAGATAGCTTCAAGAAGCCTTTGGAAGGACAATTCACAGGATTTCGTGATTGACTAGTGGTGTGGAGGGTGTGGCAGTGAGGAAGAAGCTGGAGTTCAGAGATTGGGTGGGTGACACACTCTGAGTTCAGTTTTGGACATGGAGATGGTGAGGTGCTAAGGGTGAAGTCTCAGAAGCAGCCTACTCTGATGCTCTGCCCTCGAATGGGTGGTCTCAGTGGTTGTTAGCTTTTGTTAATGTTGCTTTAGTTTGAGGGTCTAGAGCTATATATGTTCAAATGTTAAAATTTTCCTTCCACCCAATCCTAGTTCCCAGGTGTAATGATTAATTTTATGTTGTCAACTTGGCTGGGCAGCAGTGCCCAGACATTTTCATCAAACACTATTTTGGATGTTTCTGTGTTGGTTCAGAATTTGCTAACTTGGTGTCCATGGAAATTTTATAGAACACAACTATTGCAGACAGTAAGAATCAAGCGTACTATATTTATTTAGTGATTTACTTCTGGTCATATATTTAAAAGTTTTCCCTGTAACAAAGCAAACATCTTTGTACATTTATTATTGCACAGTTGAGCAAATATTTCAGTTGGTTAAATTCCCTGGAGGGAAACTACTTGGTCAAAGTATGTGTGGATATTGAACTGTCACGAATGTTGACAAATGACTGTCCAATGAGGTTGTACTTCATTGTTTGACAAACTCCCAAGGAACCTCGGTCCTTGAGTTCCAGCCATGCTGTGTTCACTGGGCCATGGCCATGCCTGGGAAATCTCTCCACACTCTCGTTTAGTTTGATGGCGGCTCATTTGTGTTGCAGTTCACATTTCACAGTGAGTTGACAAATATTACCATAACCCTTACCCCTCCGTGACAAAAGAAGATAAATAATGATGCCTCCTTGTGCACTTAGGGAATGAAGGCACGAAGTGATGGACGTCAACCCTGGCCTCCTGCCGTACTCTTTCATTATAAGAGTTCAATTTTTCAACACTTGTGGGAAAATAATGAAAGAAAATACAGAAGATAACATTTCTTACACAATAGTTCGTGTTTAATGTGTTTCTCAGACACTGTGAGCAGCTTGTGTGACCAGAGTAGAGGGTCATCCTCCACTGGCGTTTATTAAATACTCACTCTTAGTGGTTCAAGTGGAAACAAAGGTCTGGTGAACCGTGTGCTCATGCCAGCAGGCCCCGCGTTCGCTTCCTTCAGCGTGGTATTTCTTTGCCTCAGCTCCCTGTCCTGCCACCATGGCCTGTGCTTGATGCCATACAGAGTCCATTCCAGACACTGTCCTTTCCTTCTTGAGGGCAGAATGCCTCAGTGCCCAAAGCACGGGGCTTCTATTTCAGTCATTCATCAAATAGGGACAACCCAACATTGAAGGAAGAAGAAAAGCTTTCGTTGATAACCTGCTTATGATACAAAACAAAGTGGGGCTTGGGCTGGGACAGGGTGGGCCAGTTTGGAGATTTCTAGAACGTAGAAGTTGAACGTGGTTTCAGAGACAAAGCCAGTGGTTCCGACAGTCCCTGGTGTGGGAAAAGTGAGGGAGACATAACGAGCAGGTAATGGAAATCTGTGTGTACGGTCTGGATTGCAGGGAGAGAATTTACATGTTTGGAAAGCCAGACCTTAGCTCTGGAGGAAGTGGGTTAGTAGAAAGAAGAGGTAAGCAACTCATCTACTTGAATAGTAACTGGTAGCATTTGTTGCCAGCACAGTGCAAAGCTATTCATGACCACAGATAGGCAGGAGCTTCACTACAAGGAAAGAAACAACAACTTATTACTGCAATTAGGGTTCAGCATTGGACTGGGACAAATGGAAGGCATAGGCACCATCTCCATTACTTTCTTAAGGGACATGCCAGTTCTCTAATCAAGGGGTGTGTTGAACAAGAAGGTGAAATAAACAGGCCCCTGACTTAGAGAGCAACAGGGACAAGGGCTCCAGCGAGTCACGTTGTCTTTATTTCTTCAAAATACCAATAGCAATTCTCAACCAAACTCCCACTCAGTTCAGAGGCACCGATGAGCAACACCTGGGAAAAGCAAATGACAACTCAAAAACAACGTTGTCACCTAACACGGGCAGAACTCCCACAAAGCTGATACATAAAAATAACGATTCTTTGTGTGTGTGTGTGGGTGACACAGTGAGACTCTGTCACCAAGGCTGGAGTGCAGTGCGCGATCTCAGCTCACTACAACCTCCGCCTCCAGGGTTCAAGCAATTCTCCTGTCTCTGCCTCCTGAATAGCTGGAATTACAGGCATGCGTCACCACTCCCAGTTAATTTTTTTTGTATTTTTAGTAAAGACAGGGTTTCACCATGTTGGCCAGACTGGTCTTGAACTCCTGACCTCAGATGATCCACCCACCTCAGCCTCCCAAAGTGCTGGGATTATAGGTGCGAGCCCCCATGCCTGGCCAAAAACGATGATTCTTGAACACATAAGGTTACAGAAAATGGTTCTCCACTGTGCTCAGCCAGTTCTGATGCTCACCAGCAAATACTTGGTTTAATTAGGAGGAATGATTAGGTATAGGAAGAAAAACCTTTCTAGCCTTCAAATTAAAAATTAAGACCTGCTTTTCTGAAAAAAAGAAAATTATATTTTCCCAATTTATAGCCATAAATCAGTAGATAGTTTATAGGTATGCATGTATAAATCCATGTATATATTTACCTGTTTATTGTCAAGAGTTGTCTGGTCAACTCCATGAGCAGGAAAGGGGAGGGAGACCATGTGTGTGGGAGCCCAGACCAGGTGCACCCTCTGTGAGTTGTCAAACCCAGTGTGGTAAGCTGAATAATAAGCTCCTAAAGACGTCCAGGTCCTAATCCCTGGAACCTATGAACCTTACCTTATATGGCAAAAAGAAATTTGCAGATGTGATGAAATTAAGGATTTTGAAAACATGCTGGGGAGATTATCCTGGTGGAACCTAAATGTAATCAAGAGTGTCCTTATCAGAGAGAGGCAAAGGGAGCTTTGCCTGCAGAAGTAAGAGACAAGCAAGAGGTTGGAGCGAGGCAAAGAATGGGCCACCAGCAGAGGAATACAAATGGCTTCCAGGGGCTGAAAAAGGCAAGGAAACCATTCCCCCATAGAATGAGATGAGCCAGTCCTGAGGACGTTTTTTATTTTAGCACAGTGAGACTTCTGGTTTACAGGTCTGCAGGAGAACAGATTTGGTTGTTCAAAGCTGATTTTGTTTGTTGCAACAGTCATAGGAAGCTAATAGACCAGGGAAACAATAAAGGTTCTCCTCCCCAAAATATGAATTGTATCCAATAGCAGATAGTATTCAGGACATCCAAGACTAGCATTAAGCTTCAAAGACTTACATTCATCATTAAAATCCTTCATCCAAGGGGATGGGAATTCACAATGCAGAGATTTTGTAGCCCTCTAGGGATCTGGGACTTGGCTTCTCCCCATCTTAGGTGAGTGTCCTTAGGCTTAATCCCAAACTCTTCACTTCCCTGTGTGAGATCAATCCTTGCTACCATACTGAATACTGCCAGGCATAGAACTAGAAGTCCAGGCAACGAAACTCACTAATAAGATGACAAACCTCAAAGGGTGCCTAATTCAGCCCACAGCGATGCTTGACAGAGTGGCCTTGTGGAGCTCCCACAGGGGCTGTGGCTGAGAACGTCTTCAGGCTGAGCTGACCTCCGGCCTGAGCAACAGCTTAGGCCTGGAAATTCTGAGCTGCTGCCTGGCCCCAGCTGCAGATATGAAGCCTTTTCCTCAGCCACCAGCACCGTTCTCCTGCGCTTTCATTTCCTTTCACAACAGAAAACACATGGTTGATAATTTCCCACAAGGAGATACTGCTTCTAATGTGTGTGTGTTGAAAACTAAATTCCCCTTTTATTCTGACAACTTTCAGAAAAAATTCTCAGTTCCTATAACTGGTCTAGGGTGAGAAGAAGGGGCGTTTTAAAAGAAGCTGCCTTCAAAATCATTTGGGCCTTCTTGTTGAACTAACATGCCTATATAGTCCAGTCTTCATCACAGACCCTAGGAGAGGATCCAACACCAGGTAAATCCTCAGGAGAACATCTTGTCTAGTTCCAGCCCTCAGGAGGGACATGGTCAGTTCTTCAGATCAAATAGAGAACTCAATAATATACAATTCTTTGCAGGCACACAGAAACCCAGAGTGTCTTGTAGAGTTCCCTACTGGGGCATTTTCTTTGTATTTTGCCTGAATCCTTCATAGCACAATTTATGTTTGAATAGTATTAAGTTGCTGTATAATTATCTCAGCTATAGGAAATAAGGCATTCTTTTCTAATTCATGAATCTTGGCTGTGGCTGGGTTTTGAACTATCTCTCAATGTGTATGTGTATGAGAGACTATCTCCCTACCATCTATCGTTTATATCTATCAAATCTATCATCTATCTACCTACTTACCTATTATCTATCTATTTATCTATCTATCTGTTATCTATCTAATCTATTATCTATCCATCCATCTATTTAATCCATTATCTATCTATTCATCATCTACCTGGTCTATCCGTTATTTATTTATTCATGATCCATCTCATCTATCCATTATCTATTATCTCTCTATCTATCTATGTATCTGTGCATCTATCTATCTAATCTATTCATTATCTATCTACCTGTCTGTCCATCTGCCCCCGACCTCCACCCTGGCTGTAGAGCATACATGTGGATAGACGCTATCATCTGACTTAAGGATGGCCAGGCTTAGTGTGGTCCCATGATGACATGCTTGCTCCTCTGTTTTGGGAGTCAATTAATGAATTTTAGAAGGACTTACTTCCTAAACGGGAGGATTTAGTTCATTTGATGATACACTTTGTGCCTATTTCTAGTTAACTTATGCCCAGATTTATTGTCTAACTTTCATTACTAGAATTTATTAGTCTTTTCTTGAGTATAACCACAGCTTTTTGCTTTTTTTCCTTTCTTTTTAAAGTATACATTTAAAAAATTTTTAAATCACACACTAATAGAAAAATGCAAAATCCATAAAGAGCATTTTAATAAAATTAATAACCTTGTTACTTCAACCTAGGTCAAGGAAGAAAAAATTGCGAAGCCCTTACTGGAAGCACTGACATTGTTTTTTTTTTTTTTTTTTTTGCTTTGTTTTTTGAGAGGGAGTCTCATTATGTCGCCCAGGCTGGAGTGCAGTGGCGCCATCTCAGCTCACTGCAACCTCCACCTCCCGGATTTAAGCGATTCTCCTGCCTCAGCCTCCAGAGTAGCTGGGATTACAGGCACCTGCTACACTGCCGGGCTAATTTTTTGTATCTTTAGTAGAAATGGGGTTTCACCATGTTGGTCAGGCTGGTCTCGAACTCCTGACCTCGTGATCCACCTGCCTTAGCCTCCCAAAGTGCCAGGATTACAGGCATGAGCCACCGCGCCAAACCTCAGCACTGGCATTGTTAATCATACATCCTTCTTTCTGCCTTCAAAGATAGCCACTGTCCTCTCTTTTGTATCAGTCACTTTTGTGCTTTTATTTTTAGACTTTTCATCTAAGTACTGCTAAGCTCCAGAGTTTACTTTTGCTTGTGTTTGGACTTCATATAAGTAGAATCAAATCATATGCATTCTTCTTCTTCTTCTTCTTTTTTTGAAAAATTTGGTTGCTTTTACTCAAGATTCATCCAGGCAGCTGTGCAGTGAATGCTGTAAAGGCATTAGTTTTTATTGCTGGAGAGTCCTTCATGGTAAACACATATGACAAGATAGCTATTCATTCTAATGCTGACGTCCATTTGTGCTGTTTCTACCTCAGAACTATTAAGGATGATGCATATATACATAGATGCACTTGAATGTATCTTTTGGACCTTATGTGCTCCATTTCTGTGGGATACCTATGTAAAGGTGGAATGACAGGGTCTTCAGATGTGTGTATTTTCAATATTTCTAGATAATTTGGAGAGTTTCCCCAAAGTAATTGTTACAATTGAAACTCCCACCAGTAAGTAGTGTACAAGAGTTCCAGTTGTTTCACCTCTTTACCAAAACCTATACCAAAACCTAGCATTATTAGTTTTTTAAGTTTTCATTTTCTGTGTATATAGTTGTATCTTACTGTGATTTTAATTTGCAATTCCCTAATGACTAATGAATTTAAATATCTTTCAAGTACCTTATTTTTAAATTTTTTATTTTACTTTTGAAACTGACATCCAATACAATGGATTTTTGTTTCTAATGTGTGTATCAGCTTGTGCAACCCCCTTTATAACTAGTCCCATGATGCCAAAATAGCCAGTCATATTACCCCTTTGGGGTCAAATCTTCCCCTCACTTCTAACCACTGGCGACCACTGATTTATCTTCTGTCAGTATAATTTTGTCTTTCCCACAATGTCATATGTTTAACCATAGGCAATGTATTGCTTTTTGTCTGCATCCAAGTTTTTTCTTGTCTTTAGTTTCCAGCAGTTTGAACATAATGTGTCTAAAATGGAAGTATTTCAAATTTGCTCAGCTGAATTCCTTAAGCGTATGTCTTTTAGCCAAGTGCTCACTATTGCTCGTTTCTTAACCTGTGCATTGTCTTGACCAAGCTTTAGTAAGGTTTTTTTTCTTTCCTACAGGCCCAGGAACTCTTCTTGCACTCAAACCTGAGCAAGCACAAAAAAGTGTGGTGTGACACCCCCACCCCATTAGTTTCTCTTAGGAATCAGCTGACTGTAGTAAGTCCCTTCTCCTGTCAGACCCAACTTTCCTACAAAGATGCTGCATATCTCTACCCACATACTCCTTTACCCATGGAAGAAGAAATTATTTCCCACAGGATTTTGCGATATCACAGATTTTTGAGCTTGGAGTGTTCTTCCTATTGAACTAGCCTTACTTTCTAATTAAAGCCTCTCCTTATGTACGTCTAGCTTGCTTTTATTTGATACTTTTGACAATTTTTTTGGGGGGGAGTTCAATTACTAGTTCTTCAAAGTTTAATTTTCTACATTGCATTTTCTCATCTGCTGTTGCACTCCTTCTCCTCTCCTTTGCCCTGGCTTGTTTCTTACACTTAAGTCTTATTTTTAGGTTTCTGACAACCTCAAAAGAAGCAATGGGAATGTGAATCTCATTGTCTAGAAATATTTCGACAGTTCTATCAAAATACTTTGCATCAAAAACATTGCAAAATTAAAGGTTGTACAGCCTTATATACTTTTTTCAATCATATATATATATACACACACACACACACACACACACAGGTAGGTGGGAGAACTTGGAGGCAATACAGCTTGACATGAATGTTAAACCTCTTGGTATTTCCACATAGATATCTAAGACTCTGTTTAGTTCTGTCTTTAAATCTTTTCTCTTTCTTTTGCACAATTGGTTAATTTATATCTTCACATGCATTGACTCTTTCCTCTACCATCTGCTGCTGTTGAGCCTGTCTAGTAAATTTTTAATTTTGATATTATTTTTCAACTTTAAAATTTTCATTTTTTAAATTGTATTTTATATTTTTCCTGTTATTTTCTAACTTTCTATTCATTTCAATAGTATTTGCCCTTATACCTTGAAGCATATTTATAACAGTTGTTTTGAAGTTCAGTTTTCACATGTTTGCTGTGTTGTTGGGATAAGTCCCACTCTTGGACCACCCAGCTAGTTGACAGTCAGGAGCGGCATTGTACCTTGTAGCTCAGTTCTCAAACTCAGGGATGAGACCAAGATTTTATATGTGGTATTATGAGATCACTCTCTCAATCTCCCTTCTCTCTGTGACCTATCTGACAGTTTCCTGTTTCTGGGAACCTTCTTTCCCTGTTTTCTCACCAGAAGTTTTGGGTTTTATTTTTCTCATTCTTCCATACAATTGCTGTGACTATCTATACTCTGGGTCAAGCAATTAGAGGACCAAGAGAGAAAAATGAGCAACAGGGCCTTGTCCCATACTCTTGAGGTCTTAATGCTCCAGTTGCAGGAAAAGTTTATCCTTCCTTAAAGTTTTAGGGACATGCCTGGCTACCCTTGCTGTTGTCATGCTGCTACAGCAGCTATGGTATTGTCTGAGAGTGGGACTGGAAGGCAGAAGAGAAAGGAACAAAGGCAAAAAAAAAACTCTGAAGGATTTTTTCACTCTCTGACCATTAGGTGTTCCCTCTCCCACTCCTTAGACAAAAAAGAGAGGGGCTTCTTATGGAGCTCCTCTGCCCACATCCAATCCATACTATTGGCATTCTGTCTGTCTCTGAGTCCAGATCATGTTATCTTGGAAGAAAATAAAAGGATAAAAATACCCCCCAGTTTGGTGATGTTTTTAACCTCATTCTCCTTCCTCAATTAACCCGTGACCATTTATTTTTCAGAGTTTTCAAATAGCTGTCTTGTGCATTCTGTCCAGGATGGAAGTGATACATCCTGGACAGAATGCATGTTTTAAATCCTGGACATAATGTATAGGACAGCTATCTGAAAACTCTACATGAGAGAGACAGGGTAAATTGTGGTTATTCCATGTTTCCTGGAATTGCCACCAGACTTCGTTATTTGCGAAGTATTTGTTAAAGTCTTTTGAATATTTTTTTCTATCAGATAACATTTCTCACTCAGTTTTTCCTTTTCACTTAAAAATCGCTCCAAAGTTAGGTGAGTCACTTTAACTTCTAAGGGTGTTTTTGAATCCCATATTTCTCACACAGAGTCAGATTAACATTGGCAGGATATTTTCCTTCTAGTCTGGATTCTTTTCCACTTTTAAATAAATTATTTTCAACACATATCTTATTTTCAAAAAATGAAAATTAGATATTCTATAACATTAAAACAGAAAAATGAGTCCCCTAGAGGGAGACTCGAGATAATGGCACCAGGAGACCAACACTGGCTTGTTTGCTGTACTTAAGCCTTACTTGTAGGTTTCTGAAAGCCTCAAGGGAAGCAATGGGAATGTGAATCTCATTGACTAGAGATATTTCTACCATGTTAGTTAGGCTGGTCTCGAACTCATGACCTTATGATCCGCTCACCTCAGTCTCCCAAAGTGCTGGGATTACAGGAGTGTAATATCTGACTATTTGGCATCAAAACATTGTGAAATTAAAGTTTGTACACCCTTGTACATTTTTCCAATCTTATACAATTACATATGTAGATGGAAAAATATGTAGACAATACAGCTTGAAAAAAAATCATTTAAAATAGCTCTGACTTTCAATAGGAAGGCAATGTACATTGTAATGCCCTTTAATGTTATTGAGAAGTGAAGTGGATTATTATTTACTTCTCTAGTATTTGTTTCTGAGTTTGTTATTCTTAGCAAGTGTTAGACATATTAACAAATGGACATATTTCTTATTCAATATCTTCTCCAGTGGATTCAATAATATCTTTTCTGTATTATTGCTCTAGGGAAACTCTAAAAATTGCAGTGGCTTCTCTTCTTATTTGAAGGATATTAGAATCTTATAAGCATCATTTTTTGTATGTGTAGTACTCATCATAAACTTCCTTTATTTGGAATTACAACATAGGTGACAGTTACCATTAACTGTGGTAATACATCAAGATATCAAATATGTAGTGAGAGGTATTATTTGTAGTTACCAGTATTCTTATGTCTAAATACATACAGTTTTTATAGCAGTGCATATCATATAATTACAGTTTATTGGTTATGATGTCAATACTCTCTTATTTACTTCAGAGTATTTTAATTCAGGCCAAAATTGCAGATCTTTTCCTTCCTAATCTGCTTAAAGTGGACATAGCAATTACGATGTATGATAGAATTCTCCACCTGGCAACTGTCGTTGCCATGGTGATGACCGTGTGGGCAAGAAGCACGGTGACTCACTGCGTTTTCTCTGCTTGACTTCATCATCTCCAAAGGGGAAGAATGTGCATCTGGCCAAGGATTGCCTTTTAGGCTCTTTTGTTATCATTTGAGCTGCCAGTTAGGAGGGGAAAATGGACAGTGTGGAGTTGCCTTATTAAAAATGGCTTCTCTCCATAAAAGCATGGGTAATCTGTTTTGCTAAAATGAAATCTGCAACAAAACAAAAAATCTGATTTTAATATTATGGAGACAACATGATAATTGTGGTACAGCTACTGATGCATGGTTAATACTATGTTCTTGATGATAAAATTAAAACAAATGTGCATGATTTATGTTCTGTGCCATGTTTCAGCCATTACAGCAATTGCAAAAAGAACGAAAAATGTATTATTGATAAATTTCAAGTGTACTTTGATTCCCTAGCTATGTTTGAAAGATATGTTTTCTAAAGTATCCTTATCAGCTCAGAGAAGATGTGCATTTAATTTAAAGTTAGGATTTAGGGCTGAAGGATGGTTACTAGGGGCTGGGAAGGATAGTGGGATGGTTAACGGGTACAAAAAAAAATAGTTATAATGAATAAGACCTGGTATTTGATAGCACAACATGGTGACTATAGTCAATGATAATTTAATTGTACACTTAAAAATAACTAAAACTATAATTGGATTTTTTGTAACACAAACAATAAATACTTGAGGGAATGGATGCCCATTCTCCCTGATGTGACTATTACACATTGCATGTCTGTATCAAAACATTTCATGTGTCCCATAAATATATAGACCCACTATGTATATACCTACTATATATACACCTACTATATATATATATACCTACTATAAATATATATACCTACTATGTATATACCTACTATATATATAATACCTACTATATATATGTCTACTATAAATATATATACCTACTATATATATACCTACTCAGTATCCAAAAAATCAAAATACAAAATTAAAAGAGTAGAGGATTTAATGGTTGCATCCTTCACCTAACAGCTCCGAGAACTCCAAAATATTATTCAACCTCTTCTGGCTTGGTTCTCTCATATGTGAAAAAGAAACAAATTATAGTAGTAAGATTGAAATGTGAACTTTACGTGAAAATATGTTAGTATACTTGTTAGTTTCTGACATAAAAATCATAAAATGAATATTTGTCATTTTCACTGTTATTAAATACCACAGTTCCTCAAGGGTTAGAATGCCTACATTTCTCTGGGTACCCTGAGGAGCGATTTCCACTGAATATGAAATCTCCTGACCCATGTCTTAACTCTCCCCTTGACATTGGATTGAGATACAGATGGAGAAAACAGCTGTTGTTCCCAGTTTCTCACTTAGATGGAGCTTATCTGCCAACAGTACTGAGTTGGGGGCTTTCTCATCTAATGGTGGGAGGAAGAAGCATGGTAGCTGTGTCTCTTCTATTGCCTGGAGCGTTCTCCTTCTGGGAGACTGTTCCAAGATCCACCTTGGAGAGAATACTAGCCAGCCCATTGGTCTTAAGCTGAGGTGCCCTGCTACCCGGATTAATTAGTAATATGGAGGTCATTTGACTTTGCTCTTTTAGTTTTTATGAAAGGCAGTGCTCAGGTGGAAAGACAACTATTTATTGAACCTTTTCAAAAACCTACCCTTGTTAAAAGCTTAATTGACTTATCTTATTGAATACATATGCAAATTTATCAGGACAGGCTATAGAAATTCAGAGTTCACTATACAAAATAATACAGAAGTTTTTTTTGTAATGAAATTTTTTTTTTATTTTATGGAGGTATTTTAGAATTTGAGGCATTGAATTTTACTTTTCCATTTAGAATATAGTTCAAGACAGTCAAGGACTCTCTGAATCATACTAGTTTATTTAGTGATTGAGTTGTATCTTAATGGCCCCAGGGAATGTATCTTATCTTGTAATAAGAGAGGATAAAGCATTGAGGTTGGTTGCTGGGTATGTGCATCAAAGAAGAGAGATGCAATTGCAGGAACACGGTGTTTAAACTGCCGTAGACTGCCTGGGAAATTTAGAAAGGCTCTTATGTAAAGCTTATAAGGTGAATTGAATCTAATGACCCTAACTTTTATGGATTCTAGAAAAAGGAAATTTATCAAGGATTGATCATTCCTAAAAAGGAAAATGAATGCTTGATATAGTTTTTTATCCCCTATGCTTTCTTCATTAAGCTAATGATACAGATTAATTTGATGTCCTCCTAAAATGACCACAAGTGTTCAGTGTTCTTCATCTCGTTTTTTCTTAATCTCTTTGGTAGGCACCAGTCTAATATGTTTGATATTTATCATTGAATTGCATACACTTTATACAATATATTACTTTGATAACATATGCATTTACAATTTTTTCCTAGTTGGTAACTTTTTACTTTTTTTTTTGTTTGAAATATATTTCATATTAAATGCATGTTTGGTTCAAGAGGTCTCAAACTATTTGGTTTCTTAAAATTTTTAATATTCTCTTTAAAACTATTGAGGATTCCAAAGAGCTGCTTTTCTTTTACTGCTGTATTACATCTATCCATAGTTATCACATTCTCAATTAAAATTGAGAACTTAAAAAATATTAACTTACTTGAAATGACAATAATAAATCCACTATACATTAACACATATATTTAATAATGTATAATATATATATTTAAAGATATTTTTAAAAAAACTTAGAAGAGTAGCATTCTTTTTCATTTTTGCAAATCTCTTTAATGTTGGGCTTAACAAAAGACACTTGGATTCTCACATATATTTCTGCATTCAATTTGTTGCAATATGTTGCCTTATTTGAAGAATATGGAGAAATTCTGGCCTCAATTAGCTATATAACTGGACAAAAGATGAGTATTCTAATAGCCTTGTCAGCTAATTGTGAATATTCTAACAAAGCTTGGCAGTAGTAGTTTCTTAAAGGTTAATTGCAATATGGAATCTGAAACCATGTCATCAACCTTCTATACTTATTTATATCAAAATCCATTGGTCCATCTTGGGCTTTGAATGGATCATTTATCAAAATGTGATATTGTAACATCAGACATTGGTCACTTAACTAAACACTGGTTCACTGACTAATGCAGATCTTCCAAATGATGACACATTTAATTCTATAATATCAAAAATTATGTCCATTGATATTTCACTACAAAGCTCATCAGAAAAGACTTTAAGTTTGGGGAAGCTGTCAAGCTCACAATGGCAAATATAAGTATTCAAAATGCTAATTTTCATTTTATTTCAGTTATTTTCCCTGAATTGACAGGCTTACATTGTTAATTTTTGAGAACATGTCTGCAAAAGTCTAAGCCTGAATAACCATAACTTGTCTTTCAGTTGTTCTATCAAGCATACAAATAGCATTCCAAGAAAACTGTGGTTATGTCTTTCACCTCACAACTCAAATAACTGTGCAGGTGATTTCCTGGAGACAGCTCTCATGCCACAGTGTGCAGCAGACCAGTTCTATGAGCACTTCTCATTTCGTCAGACACAACAGACACAATATTAAAGAGATGTGTACCTATATATCATCCAAGATTGTAAAAAATTATCACCTTTTCCTTTTATTAAGGACATTTTCTTTTATTAAGGCCATTCTTTTTTTTTTTTTTTTTTTTGGAGATGGAGTTTCGCTCTGTTGCCCAGGCTGGACTGCAATGGTGCAATCTTGCAATGGTGCAGTCTTGGCTCACTGCAACCTCCACCTCCAGGGTTCAAGCGATTCTCCCGCATCAGCCTCCCAAGTAGGTGGGACTACAGGTGCCCGCCGCCACGCCTGGCTAATTTTTTGTGTTTTATTAGAGACGGGGTTTCACCGTGTTGCCCAGGTTGGTCTTCAATTCCTGAGCTCAGGCAATCTGTCCGCCTCAGCCTCCCAAAGTGCTGGGATTATAGGCATGAACCACTGTGCCTGGCCTATTAAGGTCGTTCTTAAGCAACACTGGCACTTATTTCAATGTGAGTACATGGTCATGGTGAATGTAATCATCACTCATACAGTTTGGTGCCACTGCTTGATTTAGTAAATCAAGTGAAGTAAAACTTGACTTAGCATTTTTACCCCACTCTGCATCACACCACTGTTGCAAATATCAGTGCAGTGAGAAGAGCACCTAATACCCTCACACTACTATGAAAATAGTTTTGACACCATGAGCTTTCGGAAAGGGTCTCTGGAAATCCCTAGGTCTTCACTGAGAACTGGTGATTTATTCCACCTACTTAATATTATTAATACTCTGACTACATAGTTAAACCAATCCACTAATATAAAGGTGATGTTATTAGATGACATCAAGAGATCTTAGCATATCATCATAGTTCTGGGGTGCATAGTAAAAATTAGGTTGGCAATCTTTAATTTCATGATAAATAAAATAAGTAAATGTAACTGCCAAAAAACAGATACACAGATGAGTCATATAAATTAACAATGGACCTTTTTTATTAAAAAAATAGGATGTCTTAGGATGACTAGAATAAATGACCAAAATTCATGTTACATGACACAGAATAGGAATGAATATGACAAGAAAGGACCTCCAACCTACATTTGCTTACTATTGTATTATTAGTGTGTTCAAGGTAAAGAACTTTAATATCCAATTTGACAAATTATATTTTCAAAACCTCTGTGCCATCAGTCTTCACATTACTGAAAGGCTTTCCATTAAATGCATGGCTTATGATTACAACTATAACTTTAAGTCTCTCGTGCAAAATCAAAGAATTTGGCCTGATTGTCACTTTTGTTTTTTTTTTTAACCAATGACCTTATCTAGTTATCCTGGTGTCATAAAATTACTTGAGCAGCTCATCCTCTTTCTCTTTCCTGGAACAACCTGTACATGAGAGGAATTACCTATTTCTTCGAAGCCTGACAGAACTCCTCTATGAGCTTCCAGGACCTGGGCCTTGGAATATCTTGAATTAATCTCAATTTGTTTAAATGCTATTGGCCTATATTAGTTCTACTAAATTTCATTCTGTGACAATTTTGTCTAATTTTACATTTTCCCAGAAAATTATCAATTCCTTCAAGGTTTAATGGATACTTATGCACAACATTAAAACAATTGTATATCTGCTCTCTCCTCTTTCATTTTATAGTATGTTTGGTTGTTTCTAATATGTTTGTTTGAATTTTTAACATCAATTAAAGATAATGTACTTTCTTTTTAATTGATTAGTGTTGTTAGGGATTTGTGTTGCTGATATTTTCAAAGAAACAGTTTCAGGTTCTAGTAATATTTTGATTACATGGTTGTTCTTTAATCCATTGATTTCTTTCTTTTTCTATATTTTCTCATTTTATGGTATTTACCTGGGTTTTTTTTTTTTCCAACTTTTTGAGTAGAATTTTTGGTACTCAACATTTCTGCTCTTCTGAGTTGAAAGTTTTCTTTTACTATTGCCTTAGCAAACTTCACTGCTCTTGATGCATCACGTCCTTATTGTCATTGAGTTGTAGGCATTTCATAAGGTCTCTGTTAATTTTCCACCCAAGGGATCATGTGCATTTAGTTAATTTTCACACACATATTCACACATACACAGAAATACAGTGCCAGTGCTGGTTTTTTTTTTTTTTTTGTCTTATTGAAGGAAGCAATACCTACCTTAAGGTCACGAAGATATCCTATATTCTACAAGCTTGACAGTTTTGTAGATTTTATTCTTTGTGCCTTTAATCTATTTGGAGTTAGTTTTATGTGTGCTTTGAGATAGGAATCATTTTATTTATTTCCCTATGGATACATAGTTGTCCCAGTACCATTTATTGAAGAGTTTTGGCTCCAACACATCAAAATGACATGCCGTTATACATGAGGTCTGTTTCTATGACATTTATTCTGATTGGTCTGTTCGACTCCCCCTGCAAAAATACCATACACTCCTAACTACAGCAACTTAAACATAAGTTTTGATATGTGTTAGAACAAGTCCTCTCAGCTTGTTTTTGTTAAGCATATTTTGACTGTTCTTGGCCTTTCGTGTTCTTATTTCATAAATTTCAGAATCAGCTTATGAAATCCCACATACAAAAAATAGAGATTTTCATTGGCAGTGCAATTTGGGGAAAATTGATGTATTTAAAATACAGAGTAATCCAATCCATGAACTTTTTATATCTTCTCATTTATTTAGTCTTACTATTTCTCAATAAGATACAGACAACTATGAGACCCCTACTCCTAGAGAGTAAGATATTCTAGTCCTCCTTGATCCAGTAATTTTCTATCATATTCTCATTTCACAAATCCAACCATTACTACACTACATCATTGTCTGCAGTAAAAAGGCATTATCCATTGTTTAAGTCTTCAGAACATTCAGCATTTTTTGACTTCCAGTACCATATTATAATGAAACTCTCTGGGCTGGAACTGTCCACCAAGGAAGCTGCAAATTCCTGAGGCATCAGTTGTTCATTACTCCAATCAAACATTTACAGAACTGTTCATAAATTTGCCAAGAAATCCCAGAGATTACAGCATAAATCATGAAATTTTACCTTTATTTTCTATGATCCTTTGCAGCATTTTTCTAAACACCATTTACTCTGAACAGTGATGCCCCTGTGTGTGCATTGGTTAAGACTTGTGGTCTGTGCTTATGATCTAAACCCAGAAGAACAATTCAACACTTGCTCTGAGCTGCAAACAGATTAGTAGGCACTAGGGGTATCACCTGGTACTGGTAGTCAGGTGAGGCATTCCTTGGAACCTTCAAATCATTATCGAACAAGGGTATAGAATATCAACTTATAAAGAGTGCCTTTGATTGGAGCAGAATCCTGCATATTTTTTTTGCTGATTGTTATGATATACATGATATATTGCATCTCCAGGGATTATTAGAAAGAGGGTTAGAATTATGAAACTGAGTTTTATATTTAAAACAAAACATAAAGGACAGTTTTGCATACCAACCTCTAATTGGACTTATAGACCTTTTTCATGCAAAATACTGAAGGCAAATAAACTGATGTGGTATTACCATATTTGTCAGTATTTTTTCCCCAGAGTGACTCATTGTCATGAGAAATACATTTTTTAATGCCATCTGGTAATGAACATTTTGGCAACATTTTCCTAAACACTCAACAAAGCCACTGTGAAGGAAAGGCACTGTTCTTGGCTTCCGACAGCATTGCTGAAGTGGGTCACCTCACATTTACCAGTCCTGCCATTCCTACTTCCTCTTGTCACACAAAGGCAACTCTTTAAAAGGGAATTTGGTCCCTATTTAAATTTATTAGTTCAGGGCTTATGAGAAAAGTTCTGTTTGTAGGGTACTATGTTTTGTGGGACAACAACTGGGACTTATTGATTTAGTGACTTTGTTCAATTTTCACAGATGGGAAATGTTTTACAATTATAAAGACCTGATTGTTTGAGGGCATGTTTATTCTTTGATGAGATGGTACTATTATTGCTTCTTTCCACTTTTATTCCACACACAGAAGCTATGTGCAGAACATAAAGTACAATGAAAGAATAATCTCCTTGCTTAGGGAAAGTGGTAGAAAGATAACAAATGATAAAGAGAAAGAAGACACTCTTAAATTCATTTTTCTTTCATATAAGAGTGAATGCACATTTTATTTGGATGTTGTAAGCAATAAGAAATATTTCCCCAATACGTGTATAGACTTTGTATATGACAGGTAACTAAATGGATCAGAGCCTCAGGTCAAGATTGTTTTACTTTGGAAAAACCATAGACATTCAAAGCTCCTGAAATCAACAAGATTTTTTGCTGAGAGCAAAAATTACATTTTCCTGGCTGAGCTGACATTTACAGAAGATTTCCCTCATGGCTGCAACAGAAATTGACTAAGCCCAGTGCCTAAATCCAGAGTGAGTGCTTTGGGCCCTTTCCTGTTCTCTGGTCTTAAATTCTCTTCTAGAGCTGGGGCTGTATTACTATCAAGGTAGATTTCAAAGTAAGGAATGGACCAGGAATAAAGAAAGTCATTTCACGGTGATAAAGGAGCCAATTCATTAAAACACATAACCATCTGTATTAGTTCATTCTTACACTGCTCTGAAGGAAGACCTGAGACTGGGTAATTTATAAAGGAGAGAGGTTTAATTGATTCACAGTTCCGTGTGGCTGGGGAGGTCTCAGGAAACTTATAATCATGGCGGAAGGCAAAGGAGAAGCAGGCACTTTCTTCACAGGATGGAGTGAGTGCAGGTAGGGGAAATGCCAGATGTTCATAAAATCATCGGGTCTCATGAGACTTTCATTTTCATGAGAACAGCATGGGGAAAACTGCCCCCATGATCCAATTACCTCCACCTGGTCCTGCCCTTGACACATGAGGATGATGAGGATTACAGTTTAAGATGAGATTTTTGGGTTGGGACACAGCCAAACCATATCACCACCCTAAATATTTACCAATGTAGTAACAGTGCTTCTAAATGCATGAAGTAAGAACTGATAGAACTACAAAGAGAAATAGACAAACCCACAAATACAGTCAGAGATTAAAAAACCCCCACAGAAGATGTGAAATATCTTTACATTGAATACCATAAAATTTTGTTGAAAAAAATTAAAGATGACATAAATTGAGAGATGCACTTTGTAAAATAAAAAAAATTCTCCTTTCCTAAAAAACACCAATCTTGCTTTTACCCATCTGTAATCCAAGTGTCATTAAGAGAAAATCTAGAAATAAAAATTGATAATAATAATAATGGCTGAGACTTATTGAATAGTTAATATATGTGTTTCAGGATCAAACATGATAATTTATGGGATGGCTTGAAATACAGCATCTCACATATATTTAGCGATAAATAAACATTAGTTCTTACTGTGCTTCTTAGCTTTTGTTTACAACCTACCTGATAAAGTTAAAAATGAGCTTACCTTGGTATTCAGGACACGGTAAAGTCTCTCTTTACCTGTCACATTTTATCACCTTTACTTTACCTCTTTTAAAGTGACTTATTGACTTCAGATTGGGGCCTTCCTGCATGTTCACACTATGACATTCTTGTTTCTGTATCGAGCTACACACAGACACTCTCTCCCTTAATTTCTACTCCTGGAATTGGATCCATTCTGAGTACTTCTCCACCTTAATCTGGTGCTTCCTGTTCTTGTTGTTTTATTTCCTGGCTTTACCCGACCCATGGCGTCTGCATCTTTAGTGGTCCTGACTTTTCTTGTGTCCGTTTCATGTGTGCACACTCTGTAAGACTGAAGTCCCTTGAAGCAATATGATTTATTTTTCTTTTTCATGCAGGCTATAGCCTAGCAAAAATTCAGATATATAATTTATGATCAAAATCACTGAGTTTAATTTTGTAATGGATTCCTTTTTAGATCATAATTATGTAATTCACAACTATTTTTAAATGTTCTGTCTTTAAGATAATGATATTCTATTTCACAGACTTCTTTGGAACAACTTCTCTGTTGTGTTTTCTTTAGGCACGATTTATGTTTGCATCTGTTTATTCAGTCAGCTATTCTGAAAAACACAGTGTCTGGCTCACAGAGAGGTGTTCAGTTGACTTTTTTTTAGAATAAAATGAAACAGGGCAAAGATTCACTTTGGAGACCTTAACTGAAGATGCACGCTCATCCAGTTCTATCCTTCATCCTAAGAGCCTTCTATTCATAGAAACAAGCACATTCATGAGAGATGCAGTGCACTGCCTGCTTAGTTTTCCATTCTGGGAGGTAACTTATCAGACTCTTCATATTTTAATTATTATATGCCTCATTAGCCAGCAGAACAAGCAACTATCACATGCTAGCCATCAGAAAGATGCCAACACATCTAGAAACATTATATCTATCACTAAATACAACATGTTAGATTAGAGTTCCTAAAGAAACTTGAATTTTATTTTTATATTGTAAACCTCCAGTTTTGCAGTAAAACTTTAAGGACTATTGACACAGCAGCTTCTGGGCTCAGTCCTCATCTCTGGAATTTCTTACTCACCCTGGATTGATTCTTTTGAATTCTAGAGCCAGCTGGAAGTTACCTAAATGTTGAAGCTACATTGAAGAGATAATTTACAGAAAAACACTTGAAAAGCTATAAGCTGTGAAATTCCAGATAGATGTCAGACTTTTTTAAAATTGTCTTTTGTAAAGTCCCATGCACCTTCATAACTTCATACATAGGTAAGAAATGAAAATTATGATTTACAAGAACCTTGAAAAATTGAGGTTTTGTTGTAAAACAGTGTGAATCAGAGAGAGATATATATTTTCCATGTTTAAGATAATATAAAAATATAGATCCATAGTTGCTTCTTTCTATGGGAAAGCACTTGGAATATGATTTTTATGGCTGGGAGCAGGGGCTCATGCCTGTAATCCCAGTACTTTGAAAGGCCAAGGTGGGCGGATCACCTGAGGTCAGGAGTTCAAGACCAGCCTGGCCAACATGGTGAAACCCCACTTCTACTGAAAATACAAAAATTTAGCTGGGTGTGGTGGCATGCACCTGTAGTCCCAGCTACTTGGGAGGCTGAGGCAGGAGAATCGCTTGAACCCAGGAAGTGGCAGTTGCAGTGAGCCAAAATCACGTCACTGCACCCCAACCTGGACCACAGAGCGAGACTCTGCCTCAAAAAAGAAAAAAAAAAGGAATATTATTTTTATTTTCCTTATTCATGTATATAAAGCCAGGAATCTAAAAACCTGCACTCGATAGATGTTTTTGTTTATATAAGTTGTAATCATAGTCACTAAACACATTTGCAAAAATTTGGTAAAATCATAATAAAGGTAAATACCTTTTACTGAGAACAAAGTATGTAACAGGCACTATGCATACGCTCAGTACAAACTCATGAGATAACAGCACTTTTTCATTCCCAGTTGTATACGGGAAAAATGACTGCTTAGTTAGGTTAGGGATATTGCTCAACATCATGCAGCAGCTGAAAGTGTCTGTGCAGTGGAGACCGTGCTCTGACCTCCTGTCTACCGAGAAGATCAGAAAGTGAGCTGGGCATCTTTTATGTCTTCCTCCAGATATTTCCTTCTCCTTCTCCTTTTTCCTGTGCCCCTTGGGCTTCTAGTTGAGTTTAGTCAGTGAAGTTCAGCAAAAGACGAGAAGAAAACATAACAGAGCAAATGATATGAAAGCTACTTTGCTCGATAGCTTTGATCTAGTGATATAGGACAACCCCAAGCATTTCAAAGTAAGGATAGACAAATGAATACCTAAATTACCTTACTAGACCATACAGCCTTAGTTAAATCAAAAGTAAGATTGGGGGATTTATTTCCTTCTGTAGGGACACCACTGGCAGGTTAGTATCTTGATGAAAGTCAACAGCTCCTTTCAGGCAGGTTTTAGTAACTGCTCTGCACCTTGACCGTTTAGGCAGGAATAACTCCCTCCAGTTACGAGCTTTGGGTTACAGCACTATCCTTCCACCCAACTTGAGTATCGGCTCTTTCTTTCCAGGATCCTGATAGATTTATGGAGTCAGAAGACATGTCAGCAGAAATGAACTGTAAAATTTTTAATTTTCTCACTCCTATAAAGGGGATATAACCGCAGGATATTATTTCTCAAAAGTAATAAGATAGACATATCAGAGCACCTAACACAATTTCTGTTCCATAGAGAGTATTTAATAAATTTGATTAAAGCAAAGTATCAGTCAATAAGTGCTTTAGGTACTTAAATTAATCATCTTAAACATGCTGTTCTATTAATATATTCTGGTCTTTTCTCTCAGATATTCTCATTTCTTTTTTCCTATTCTGCAATTTAGAATACATGCTATGCTCTAAAAATTTTAAATTAGTATTTTAACTAACCTGTGTTATCATTTCATGTCAAACGCTAAGCAACACGTACATTTCTGAACAAAGCCATAGGAAAATGCAGTTTAATGAAGAATAACAGTTTGGGGTCCTTCTGTAAGGCAGAACATAGAATTGAGCAAAATTAGAAAGTACATGGTCATATCCATTGAATATTAGGAAAGGAATATGGATTTAAAGAGACGATGACACAGTATGTTTTATGAACAACCCAGCTAAGCTAGGTCTGCTTAACCCATTCTTTTTATTTCAATCATGTTCACTTTTACTTGTATCCTTCGGTAATAAGGAAAACACCTCAAACTAGATTCCCTGTGAAGATGTTTATGGCACTGTCCAGGTTTCCTTGCCCTTTGTTCAACATGTGGATTTCATGAACCAATGATGCTCAGTGATGAACATCTAGCTTAGTGGCCATTGCTTTGGCAAACTCTCTGACTCCCATCGTTATGCACCCCTACTCCGTAGGAGATCACGCCATCCTCTACACTGCTTAGACCTCTCCATACCCTCTATTACATTGCAGTTGTTCATTTGATGTGACTTCTTTGTTGGGCCGTGACCATTTGGATAGAGCATAAAGCAAGGCATATAGGAAGAGCTTCGTCAATATTTGTGAAATTTAAATAAGATACCTACAATGACAACAATAAAAGTACTCAAGAATATAGACTATTTAATGGCGGGCATCATCTTAAATAAGATTATTGACATTTGCTCTGATACCTTTGATCTAGTTATATAGAAAACCCCAAGCATTTCAAAGTAGGGGTAGCAAAATGAGTACCTAAATTACCTTATTATATTGCATGGCCTTAGTTAAATCAAAATTCATGGAGAACAACATGGTTTCAGAATTCAAAGACCTTGGTATCTTTCTTGTGGGAGCATATGTTATAAAAAAAGATAAAGAATATAAGCCAAGTAAAAAATAAAATCTAAGCCTGGGAAAAATTAAAAATCCTATTTTAATTTCTCTGGGATAAATACCTAAGAAACTAATTGCAGGGCCATATGGTATTTGCAATTTTTTTTTTTTGTAAGAAATTGGCAAACGATTTTCTAGAGTGACCATACCATTTTACATTTCCACTGACAATGTATGAGGAATCCAGTTTCTCTGCATCCTCACCAACATTTGATGTTGTCATTCATTTTATTTTAGCCATTCTTCTGTTAGATAATGATATCTAACTTTGATTTTAATTTGTACTTCTCTGATGGCTTGAGCATATTTTTGTGCGCTTATTTGCTATCTGTATATTCCTTCATTGAAATGTTGTTCATGCCTTTTGCCCATTTTATAACTGGACTGTTAGGTTTCTATTTTATTTTATTTTTATTATTTAATTTAATTTATTTATTTATTTATGTTTGAGACGGAGTATCACTCTGTCTCCCAGGCTGGAGTCCAGTGGCACGATCTCGGCTCACTGCAAGCTCCACCTCCCGGGTTCAAGCCATTCTCCTGGCTCCGCCTCCTGGTAGCAGGGACTACAGGAGCCCACCACCATGCCCGACTAATTTTTGTTTTTTGTATTTTTGGTAGAGACAGGGTTTCACCGTGTTAGCCAGGATGGTCTCGATCTCCTGACCTCGTGATCCGCCGGCCTCGGCCTCCCTAAGTGCTGGGATTACAGGCGTGAGCCACCGCGCCCGGCCATTTTCTTTTTTAATACTACATTTTGAGAGCTCTTTACACATTCTAGATAATTGTTCTTTATATATTCTAGATAATAACTCTCTGGTTTAGGAATATTTTCTCCCAGTTTGCAGCTTGCCTTTTTATCCTCTATACCCAGTCTTTCATACAGCAAAAGTTTCTAATTTTGATGAAGTTCAATATTTCAATTTTTTCTTTTATGGATTGTGTTTATTATGTCAAACCTAAGAATTATTTGCCTAGCTCCAGATCTTTAAGATCTTTCCCTGTGCTTCATTTTTTTCTAAAAGTTTTATACTTTTATGTTTTACAGTTAAGTCCATTATCCAATTTGAGTTAATATTGCTGTAAGGCGTAAGGTTTAGGTTAAGACTTGTTTTGGTGGTTGTTTTTACTATGATGGTCCAATTGCTACACCATTTGCTGAAAAAGCTATCCTACTTCCATTGAATTGCCTTTCAACTTTTGGGCATATTCATGTGAGTCAATTTCTTGGCTCTGTTTTATGGATCTATGTGTCAATGCCTCTGTCAATACCACTTGATTACTGTAGCTGTAAGTCTTGAAATTGGGTAGGTGGGTTTCTTTTATTTTATCCTTCTTTGTCAAAATTGTTTTAGCTATTCTTATCCCTTTGCCTTTTCATATGAGTTTTACAATAATCTTGGTTATACCTACAATAACTCTTGCAGGAATTTGATATGAACTGCCTTAAAATTGGATAACAATTTAGGAAGAAGTGACATCTTTACTGTACTGAGTCTTCCAATTCATGAACATGGTTTGCTCTAGTATTGTATGAAATATATACTACTGATCACGGTTTACTAGTGTCAACATTGTAGCAGTTCATACAAAGAGCAGAAACTTTACCCTTCTTTATGTCCTTTTACCCTCTCCCAGTTATAATTGTCATACATAATTTCTTCACACACATTTAGGATCATATAAATATGTTATAATTTTTTCCTTCATCATCAAACATAGTTTAGAAAGCCCAAGAGGAGTTTAAAGAAAATACATTGTATTCACTGATACTTTTACTCCTTCCATTGCTTTTTCTTCCTACTAATGTTTCAATATTTCTTCTTTTATTATTTTTCTTCTGTTCAGAGAGGGAGCTTCCTCTAGTCAGTTTTTATAGATGTATACCTGTGTCATATGTCAAAATGTATCAAAGTGTGCACTTTAAATAGGTGTAGTCTATTGCATGTTAATTATACCTCAGTAAATTTGTCCAAAAGAATATATTTGAAATGGCATCAAAGATGCCTAGGGATACATTTAATGAAATATGCACATGATTGCCACCATTGCTGATAGTGATAGTTATTAAAGTAGAAGTAAGTGAATGGAAAACAGATCACAGTCATGGATATGGTGTCAGTGTCAGTTCTCCCAAAATTGATCTATTGCTGGATACAGTCTTACTCAGAATCTCTGTAAAACTTAAAGAACATGGATAAATTTATTTTAAAATGTATATGAATATTCAAAGGCTAGACTCATCAGAACTTCAAAGAAGAAAGCAAGAGAGCCCATGTTACTAGGTATCAAAACTAAGAATAAAGTTCCAGTAATGAAGTGTGATATTAGTGCATATATGGACAAACCAAATGGAAATTCTAGAAATAGATAATATGTAACATGGATATGTAATTTATGACACAGTTGGTGCTGCAGAGCCATGGGACAAGAATGACCTTTTAGTAGTGGTGCTGATTCTTCTTATACACAAAACCAAAACCAAGTTGTATGTAGATAAAAATATTAAAGGAAAAAATTGAGGTATTTGAAGATAATATAGGATAATATCTTCTCAATATTAGGTAGATAAGTATTTTAAAAACAAAACACAAAATTAACTACCCATAAAAATTGATATGTTGAACACAAAAGGATTTCAATAAAACAAGAAAATCAGTCACTGTAAGGGAAGTGTGAGAAATTGAACTATATTAAATTTAGAAATCTTGATCCATTAAAGATTGTTTAATCTGCAGATGAACAGGCAAAGGTTGAAGTGAAGTACTAAACAATACTAGTTTTGATATGATTTGTATGTGGAAAATAGTTGTTATCCTATTTTCAGATGGCCTATGACAATAGAATATCTGTTTCTGAAACTGTAGTAGGAGACACTGGATAAAATTTTAGGTGAACTTGTTACAAGACTCCAGAAAACTTATCCAGATATTTTTCAAGGTCAAAAGCCAAACCAAGTAAAATGACAATTTACTTCTCTGGAGCAGTTTAAATGACTACATCCATAATAGCCTGTTATTGCTAAAAACAAATAAATTCATTTGGAGTAATGGGTTTTTCACTGATCTCCTGATAACATTCCCTAAGCTGTTGCCAATGTTAATCAGACATATTAAAATTCACATTCATATTCCTAACAGAATAATAAACCTAATAGCATTTTCTATCAAATGACTATGGTTGAGACAGTAATCTAATCCAGTTTCCCAAAGAGTCTCAAACTAGAGAAGACAGCAATGGAAACGTGACCCAGGGAAATGTAGGTGGCATTAGGGAGTCATGCATTTTTGCCAAACATTTGTTTGAGTTAGAAAACATTGACAGCATGGGAGTTCAGCTTTCAGTCAAGAAGTAACCATGAAACCAGATGAAATACATGAAGCAATGCCTTTTCAGAATGGATAATGGAAAAGAGACACAAGATGTGAGATCCAGAATGGATCATGGAAAAGAGACACAGAAGGTGAGATTCCTGCTCACTTCTTGGAGGCACCATAAGACTGTGGGAGAAGATGGAGCCCAAACGGCAAATGGTGATCTTGCTTAACTGAGGAGGTAAAGGTTGAAATTTGGAATGGCTGAGGTAGCTGGCAATAGTAGCACAGGGAAGTGGAGAAGGAGCTGTTTAGAAGCCCTTACATGAGTCCTCAGATTAAGTTCTTTCACGCCTGTAATCCTAGCACTTTGGGAGGCTGAGGCAGGCAGATCACAATGTCAGGAGATCGAGACCATCCTGGCCAACATGGTGAAACCCCATCTGTACTAAAAATACAAAAATTAGCTGGGCGTGGTGGCGCATGCCTGTAATCTCAGCTCCTCAGGAGACTGAGGCAGAAGAATTACTTGAACCACGGAGTCAGAGGTTGCAGTGGGCCGAGACTGGGCCACTGCACTCCAGCCTGGGGACAGAGCGAGACTCCGTCTCAAAAAAAACCAAAAAGTTCTTGAGGCCAGGCGCGGCGGCTCAGGCCTGTAATCTTAGCACTTTGGGAGGCTGAGGCGGCAGATCACCTGAGGTTGAGAGTTCGAGAGACCAGCCTAGCCAACATGGTGAAACCCCCGTCTCTACCAAAAATACAAAAATTAGCTGGGCGTGGTGGTGGGTGCCTGTAATCCCAGCTACTCAGGAGGCTGAGATAGGAGAATCGCTTGAATTGGGGAGGCGGAGGTTGCAGTGAGCCAAGATCGCGTCACTGTGCTCCAGCCTGAGCAATAAGAACAAAACTCAGTCTCAAAAAAAAAAAAAAAAAAAAGAAATATTAAATTTAGATAAATATTAAATGGAATATTAAATTATGTCAAATAATAATATTCAATTAAACAAAAAGGAGGAAGAGGAGGAACAACAATGGAAGGAAAACAATAGCAAGAAATTGGGTATAATCCCAACTACATCAATAATAACATTATAGTAATGTAAGTTAAACCCTCCAAATAAGAAGTCATATATATATATAAAGCCACGAATCTAAAAACCTGCACTCAATAGAAGTTTTTGTTTTTATAAGTTGTAATCATAGACACTAAACAAATTTGTAAAAATTAGCATCATAATAAAGAATAGATGGGAAAAAAATGATAGCTAATTTTGTGCTGTCTATAGGAGATGCATTTTAACTATAAAGACACAGATAACAAATGATGGAAAAAATTTTATGCAATGGTAAGTGTAAAATTGCTGCTGTGATCTTATTAAAACCAGATATGACTTTCAAGACAAGCAATATGACCAGTGATGAAAACGTGTCAATTTTTCATGAAGATATAAAAATCTTAAATGTTTATGCGCATTTAACTTTTAAATACATGAAGTAATCTTGGTAGAACTAAAGAAGAAATAGAAAATCCATATTCACAAATAGAGATTTCAATAACCTTTCGTCAGTAATAGGCGAATCAATTTGAAAAAAAAAAAAAAGAGTAAAGTTTATATTATGTAACCCACACAATGAACAAACTAGACCTAATTGACATTCGTGAAATATTTTACCCAAGAGTAGTGAGTATACATTATTTTCAAAAGCACATGTTATATTCACCATATCGGCTATATGCTGGGTCATAAAGTGTTGTTATATCTCAAGATTGATTATATTATTAAATATAGTCTCTGACTGCAGTCATATTAAATTAAAAGTCAGTGGCAATGAGATATCCAGAATATTATACAATATTTGGAAATTCAGTAAAACACTTATAAAGAACAAATTAAATAAGAAATCCCAAGGTAAATTAGAAAATGCACTGAAGTGAATGAAAATGAAAACAAAACATATAAAAAAACTTTTGAGATACAATTCAATCAATACTTACAAGAAAATGCATAACTTTAAAAGCCTGTGTTAGAAAGCAGAAAAACTTAAAATTAATAACCTAAGTTTCTAACTTAATACAAGAGTCTGTTCACGTCTTTGCCCATTTTTTAATAGGCTTATTTGATTTTTGTTTATTCAATTGTTTAACTTCCTTATAGATTCTGGATATTAGACCTTTGTTGGATACATAGTTGTGAATATGTTCTCCCATTCTGTAGGTTGCCTTTTTACTCTGCTGATAGTTTCTTTTGCTGTGCAGAAGCTCATTAGTTTAATTAGGTTCCACTTAGCAATTTTTGTTTTTGTTGCAATGGCTTTCAGGGACTTAGTCATAAATTCCCAAGGCTGATGTCCAGAATTATGTTTCCTACATTTTCTTCCAGGATTCCTATAGTTTGAGGTCTTACATTTAAATATTTAATTCATCTTGAGTTAACTTTTGTTTATGGTGAAATGTAGGGGTCTGGTTTCATTCTTTTGCTTATGGCTAACCAGCTATCCCAGCATCATTTATCGAATAAGGAGTCTTTCCCCTGTTGCTTATTTTTTTCAACTGTGTTGGAGATCAGATAGTTGTAGGTGTATGGCTTTATTTCTGGGTTCTCAATTCTGTTCCATTGGTCTATGTGTCTGTTTTTGTTTCAGTAGCATGCTGTTTTGTTTATTGCAGTCTTATAGCATAGTTTGAAGTTGGGTGATGTGATACCTCCAGCTTTGTTCTTTTGCTTAGGATTGCTTTGACTGTTGGAGCTCTTTGTAGGTTCCATATAAATTTTAGAAGAGTTTTTTTTTTTTCAGTTATGTGATAAATGATATAATGACATTGGTAGTTAGATAGGAATGGCATTGAATCTGTAGATTGCTTTGGGCAGTATGGCCATTTTAACGTTATTAATTCTTCCATTCCATGAGCATGGAATGTTTTATCTATTTGTTCATGTCATCTATAATTTGTTTCAGCATGTTTTGTAGCTCTCCTTATAGAGAACTTTTACCTCCTTGGTTAGGTGTATTCCCAGGTTTTTTTTGTTTTGTTTTGTTTTGTTTGCACCCATTGTAAATTGGATTGTGTTCTTAATTTGGCTCTCAGCTCAAACATTATTGGTGTATAGAAATACTACTGATTTTGGCACATTGATCTTGTAATTCCAAAACTTTAATCAAGCTGTTTGTCAGTTCTAAGAGCCTTTTGGCAGAGTCTTTAGTGTTTTGTAGGTATAGAATCATATTTGTGGAGTGAGGTATTTTGACTTCTTCTTTTCCTGTTAGTATGACTTTTCTAAAAATCAGAAAAATGCAAATCAAAATCACAATGAGATACCATCTCACACCAGTCAGAATGGCTATTATTAAAAAGCCAGAAATGGTGGTGAGATGCTGGTGAGGCTGTGGAGAAAATGGAACACTTATACACTGTTGGTGGGAATGTAAATTAGTTCAGCCACTGTGGAAAGCAGTCTGAATAGTTTTCAAAGATCTTAAAACAGAGCTACCACTAGATCCAACAATCCCACTACTGAGTATATATGTGAAAGAAAATAAATCAGCCTCTCATTCTATCATATATCATCTATCAAAAGGATGCCTGGACTTACATGTTCACCACTGCACTATTAGCAATAACAAAGTTGTGGAATCAACCTAGGTGTTCATCAATGGTAGACTGAATAAAGAAAATGTGGCACATATACATGGGATACTCTACAGTCATAAGAAGGAACAAAATCATGTCCTTTGTAGCAACATGGATTCAGCTAGAGGCTATGATCCTAAGTGAACTAATACAGGAACAGAAAACCAAATAGCACGTGTCCTCACTTCTAAGTGGAAGCTAAACATTGGGTAGTCATGGACATAAAGATGGCAACAACAGACACTGGGGACTTCTAGAGTAGGGAGAGAAGGAGGAGAGAAAAAGACTGAAAAACTAATTCTGGGTAGTATGATCAGTACCTGGGTGATGGGATCAATTGTATCCCAAACCTCAGAATCATGCAATATATTCAGGTAACAAACCTGCACATGTATCCCTCGAATCTAAAATAAAAGTTGAAATTATTAGAAAAATTAGAGTAAATGATCTCAAAGAATTATTTCAAAGTAATAAAAAGAAAGATACATAAATATACAGCAAAAAAACTATGATTTTGAAAGCCCAACATAATACAAATTATTAATATCTGGAATGAAAGAAGGAGTACCATAACAGATCCAATAGAACACTGAATTTAACAGAAACATTGAATTGTGCACTTATGTCCTGTCCATTTCCCTACACCTAAATGCTCCCTTGATAAAATTATTAAAAAGTGCATGAGCTGATATACGTAAAAGGCATGCCTGTTACACGTCACAAAGCAGATACATAAATGATGCATAGAGAATGCGCAAGTTTTACACAGAAGATGTGCGTGAGAAGTTAGGTTCTACCCTCCATTCCTAGTTCACGTCACAGAATCATGACAACAATAGAGTCATCTCTAGTGGTAAAAAGTAATTTAATAATAATTACATAGTGCAAAAGTTAAGGACACAATTATACAAATATAGAATGGCTCAAGCAAAGTATCAATCTATTTTTCACTCACATAATTTTCAAAGTGGTACTCTTGATTTGGCAGGTGCTTCTCCTCCAAGTAGTCATTCAGGGACCCAGGCTCCTTCCACCTGTAGCTCTGCCATTTTTCAGAACACAGCTTTCAAGGTTATATTCCATGTTGTCTCTATGCCAGTCAGCTGGAAAGGAAAACAGCTTGGAGAATCATGCCTGACAAGCTTTAAAGTGCCAGGCTAGCAGGAGTACATACCACTTGTGTTCACATTCCATTTGCTGGGACGCAGCCCAGTGGCCACATCTAATTGCAAAGGAAGAATGAAAATACAGTCTAACTATATTATCAGAGAGAAAGTAAGGCTGGTAAACAGTCTCTATCACATCTATGAAGAGCTAGGATAGTAAGAGGGGATTTCTCTTTCTTTCTTTCTTTCTTTTTCTTTTTCTTTCTCATTTTCTCCTTCTTTTTTAGCTTATACTGAGGAAAATGTGCAAACTGTCCCTTGTATAAACCTGAATGCTGACTGCTATTTATTCTTAAGTAATATGCTGAAAGCCAAATTGTGAGGCATATGCATGAAACTGTCACATGTTGTTTCCTGGGAACAAGAGCCCAAGAGAAAGATCTCAGTAGTATGACCCAGAAAACCCTGGGATCCTCAGAAAATTTTTTAAAATGTTCATGAGTCTACATGAAATTGAAGTAAACATTGTCTGCAGAGTATTTAAATGACATGTTTTACACTTCAGGCCCTATATTTTTAGAAATAGTAGCACATCCTAATTAATGTCGTAGTGAAATCAAAGTAGTTGTTTTGGTCACTATATATTCTTTCGACTGCTTTTTTTCCACTTTAGAATGAGGTTCTTAAATAAAGATGTTTATAAATCACATTTTTCTAGATGATTAGCAGTTGTCATTTTGAGGCCAAAACAACAGTGGGTTAAGACATGAGTTAATTCAGATTTTTGAAAAGTCAATCACATTAGTTCCCAGTATTGAAATATTTTGAATTCTTAGGCTCTGAAAAATTTTTTTATCTGGATTTTTTAATTTCAAGAATTAAAAGGCATCAAAGGAAAGTTCCTTTTGGAAAGCATCTAACCATCTGAGAACAACATACCAAGGCCTTTGCCTTATTGTTATAATTGCAAATTTGCTCTCTAGCCAGGTCTCCTCAGGGACTATTCCTCTCTATCACTCACCATTCTTTTTAGTTCTTTCTTAAGCTCTGAGATAAATATTGCGCTGCACATCCAACCTCTGAGTCTTCTCAAATTGACCTTCAGACCAATAAAATTATCTTACAACCTGATATTCACGATTCTACCTGCTATTCCCATGACACCAACCCACTAACTCTCACGTCTTTACAATTCCCATGCACAGTTATGCTAGTTATATTATTAACCCTGCATAAAAATACAGCTTCCCTGAACTCACATTCACATCTCAACCGGGGGGAGGAAGCATTGCCTCCTACACGTGATGAATCGGCAAAACTGGGAATCCAGAAAGTTATGGTGCCTTTGACTTCTCGTCCAGCAGCTAGCACTTCCCGTAAGACTGAGAAATTAGAATCTGGCTATGAAGACAGTAGACATGGAAGATATTTCCCAAATACTAGGATTAAAAAAAAATCTTTCTTCTTTTGTCTCTGGAGTAAAGACAAATTGCTGTTTAGTTGTATTTGAGTGCCATATTAGTATTTTGGCATCGTCATTAATAAAGGAACCAGTTGATGAAGGCAGAATATAAGATGTCATGAAGCCAGTAAATGGAACTGAGGAGAAACATTTCAAGACCTTCAGTGCCAGGCCCTGGAAGTGCAGACTCTTCTCACGACAAGTGTATGATGTTCAGAGAGGGATGGCAGTATTCGAACAAAAGAAAGCAAGTAAGTATTAGATGAACTAACAGAGAGTCATCCTGAGTTACTTCATTATTAAATAATGAGCTCAAACCTCCATTAAAACATAACCAAAACAAGGGTTTCTAAACAACTCGTATCTAGTATTAGATAGGTAGTATAATAGATATCGTTTGTTTTTATGAAGTTCAAAATGCAGTATATTTTAAAAATCACAAAATAGCTCATGACCACTAGACACGAACTTCCTTAAAATGTCGAAAATTTTAAGTCTTCCAACTCCAACTCCTCCAGGAGCCACGGCTGCCGATATCATTAACTTGTCTGCTTGACTCTAAGTGAATTACTCTGGCATGAAAGCTGATTTTGTTGCCTGAGTGGAAATGAGAAAATGCAAAATCATCAATGGCACCTCTTAATAACAAAATGCTAAAATGCAATGTCTCCTAACACCCTCACTAAATTACCTCTTCAAAGTCATTACGAGTATTCTTCTCCTCCAAGTGCTGGGTTCCCTTTTGTGTCTCCGAATAGATTTTGGGGGAAAGAAAATCTGCCAGCATTGCTGTCACTGTTAATTAGTGTCTCCTGAGCAGGGCTTCCTGCCTGAGGTGCTCACCAGACCTTGCCAAGCCCTGCAGGGACTTCCAGAAAAACCTTGTTTATGACCCAGCCCCAGCATGGCTCTCCTGCTTGTAATATTTTATGGCATTATAGAGAAGAACTCATCAACAGTTTCTCTGTAGGAGTGGAAGTCAATTTTATGTGCGGTGAGAACTTCACCTAAGCTAATCTTGGCATGATGAGTCCTCAGCTGAATATAAAATTTTACCAAAAAAACCCCTATGAGGTGAATTATCAAGCAACATGAATTAGAAGCAGTGAAAACCCGTCTATTGAGTTATCTTCATAAATCTATTTTTATTCAATGTCATCTCACACATTCTTTATTTTTATTTGTTTTGACTTTCTCAAATATCAGATTGCTGCTCATGAGAATAATGACTGAGGGAGCTGACACGGCAGTCTTCTCAGGCTCCCTGGATAGCTAAATTTATGGTTATAATTATTGAAATTCTTTCCCTGGTTGCTTGTAAACTCAGACACATACTCTAGTAATAAGCCACAAGTAAAGTCAGACACATACTATAGTAATAAGCCACATTGATCCATGTTTTCCACCCAGAGTGTTTGAAGGTGTCTATTGTTTGGGTGTTGTGTCCATTCCATTTTTCCTTCCCCTGGTAACTGGATTCACCCCCAGACATGGCTGTGAGACCCATCAAGGCCCTGTGACCTTAGCCAGGGCTTTTTCAGCCGCAGTGGGGAGGGAGGAAGCATATTTATCCTCTGGTTTCAAACCCGAGATGAGGGGAGCTGAGGGCTGCCCAGTCATGGTCCTTCCTGAAGGAGACACGGTGTTAACCAGGGAAGAGGCTCGGATGGAACAGAAGAAAGAGGCTGGGCTCGGACGGTTTACCATTGTGGGTAAGGCAGAAATTCCCCTTCTAAAAGTACCATTCTATCAGGTGCTGATCCCTTCTTTTTATTTAAGAATATTATAAGTGGGCGTTCTACTTGCTGCCCTGTTCAGCCTGAAAACCCAGTGCCTTTCAGTTTGCAGATGAAAACTCCCTACTAAGTCTTTGTGGGAGTCCACCTTTCTAGTTCCTATCCCCACCTGCTTAATAACTATTAGAAATAGATCGTTGCTCACGTTGGTTGAATACTTGCTATACTGGCATGAGAAAGAAAAGAAAATTTTTGCCTGAGGAATGAGATCCCCTTTAAATGATCAGGCACAGTGAGGGACTGCAGTGTGACAGCAGTTACATCACTCTCCCTTGAGCTGGGGCATTAACTCTTGAAGCTACTTGCTATGTAGGCTCTAGACTCTAAGCCAATTGCCATGAATCGCTGTATGCTGGATGCCGTAACTCACAGTTCAATGATGCACAGCCTATCATGAATCAATGTTATCCTTGTAAATTGATAGGAATCCTTGTCAAACAACTCTGTGTCAATCACCCCACTCCTTGTCCCTTTTTACCTTTAAAAACCTGCATGGAACAAAGGCCACAGGGAGCGCTCCCCAAAGCAACTTGCAAGTGTGTCCCAGGCAGCTGTCTCCTCACTTTGACTCAAGTGAACTCTTTAAAAGCGTATTTTGTGCCCCAGCATCTTCCTTTAGGTCACCAGGAGTCACTGTGCTAAGTATTTTACAGGCATCGTCACATTTAATTCTTACATTTAATTCATTCCCTTTTTAGAGATGAAGTTACCCAAGGCATGCTACCAGGAGGTGGCCAAGCCTAACTCAAACCCAGGGGATCAGGTGCTAGAGTCTGTGTTTCTAATTTCCCCACTGAGTAAGCCTGGAAATCTCAACTGTAGGCTGGGATAGCGAGGAATCCCCCAAAAAGGAGAGCAGAAGGTCATGCAGCATTCCTTATTCATCTCGTGCTCCGTGTTCTCCGATTTCATTGAGACGAAACCACCGTCAGGGTGGGTGGCCTCTGACTTATCTCCATGGCTTTCTTGTTCACAGAATGTAATTTGAAATCTTTTCTTATGTTATACCTAGAAAAAAATAAAATTCAATTTTTTGAGGACCAACTACAGATTTTTCTTAGAAAACTGAATATTTATTGCTTTGCAGAATGATAAGTTTATAGTTTCCTGTATGCTCAATATTTCTGGGAATTGACATAAAGAAGTGATTTCTCAAACACCCACGGACGCTATGTGCACAGTGATATTTACGACATTACTAACATTCACACTATCTCCCACTTCCCGAGAAGGAGGAATGAGAAGCCGGGGGCATGACTGTTATTAATTGAAATGATTTGAGATTTTCCTTTTGAGATCTCTGGGTGCTTTGTTTGGAGTCCATAATTCAGAAATTTGTTTTGCTAGACAGGCTACTGGCTCTGCTGCATGGCCTTAGCAAATTTCTGTAATTTTTCTGAGCTTTTGTTTCTCTATCCATAAAATGGAGAAAATAATGAGTATTCACATTGTGTGGTTGTTGTGAGGATTAAAGAGTGACATCAAACATGCAATAACAGGTGTCTGGCACATTAGTAAAATACACAAAAGCCACTGTTGCTATTCTATTATTAGCTTCCTTGGTTTAGGCTTACAGACCTTGTGTTGGAGGATCAGTGACGGCCTATGGACACCTTGCCCCATCAGCTAAACGGTGAGAAGCTGTGGTTTCAGGGAGATAGACAGCTGGAAAAGAACACAAGAACAGAGCTTTGAGCTTAGGTCCTAGGAAGAGTAACTGAGAGCTAGTTCAGAGAAGGGAGTAGGAGGAGGTCTCCGAGGTGGGACGTACCTGCTCCTAGGGAGGGCTGCATGAATTGTCTATAAAGTTATCCAAGCAGTGTGGACAGTTGGAACTCATCTGAGACATTGTATTGCCAACTCTTTCTACAACATCAACAAATAGTTTTGGCCAAGAGCAGTGGGTCACACCTGTAATCCCAGTGTGTTGGGAGGCTGAGGTGGAAGGATCACTTGAGCCCCAGAGTTCGAGGCTGCAGTGAGCCATGACTGTGCCACTGCATTCCAGCCTGGGAGGCAGAGCAACACCTGGTCTCTCTAAAAAAGTAAGTAAATAAATAATATAAAAATAAAAATAAGCAAATAGTTTGCAGCTCCCAGCACTAAGGACCTGGAAGTCATGCCATGTCTAGAAGACTCAGAAGGCCTGGCATGGCATGGTGGCCAGAAGGGTCTCTGAGAGAACTCAGAAAAGGAATGACTTAGGGAAATGAATTCAAAGATCGAGATGGAGTCATATTTTTCAGAAAATGATGGAACCAAAATTAACTCAAGGGATAGAGAATTTTAATAGAAATTATAAAAGTAGTCCAGGAGCTCTGCAAATGCACCAGGTGCAGCTGAACAGGTGAGTGCTATGACTTTTTTAAGAAAGAATGGTGTCCAATATCATGAAGCTGTTCTATAGTATGGAGAAAAAAAAATGAATCAACTCAGCTGACTAAGTTTGCCCCAAAATGATAATAAATCCATATTATGTAAAAAAAAAAAAAAAAGTGATGTATCTTTTAATGACACAAAAAATACAAAGACAGGAAAATAAGGATCTTATTTCTGAAAGGTCCATTCAAAACTGTCAATTCTCAAACTGTTACATTTAATGTAATCCTAATCAAAATTCCAAGAATATTTTTAAAGAACTTGACAAGTTCATTTTAAAGTTTCATGTTACAGAGAAAATATAGAAGATTAGTTAAATAAATGATGGGAAGAGAAGAATGAGGGGTACCAGCCCCAGAAAATATCACAACATATCATGAAACACATAAATAAATAGTACTAAAAATATATGGATGATAAGAGTAAATAAATAATCTGGAGAACTGAATAGAGAATTCAGATAGACACACATATACATGGTCATATTGCAAACATGAACGTCGTGGTGTTCAGAGTGAGTGGTGATTATGGAAGAATGGTAAGGTGCACCTGTCACCTGATGTCAGCCATCCTTGGGGGGAGGGTATGAGATTGGGGAACAGTACTGAAACGTCCCCATGCACTTCTAAGTGTTTGAATCTTTCATACCAAGAAATATTATTTAATGAATTATATAATTTCAAATATTCTTTTAAAACTTTCTGAGATTTTGTGTATTTTCTGTTTCATTCACTTCTTTTGTCATTAAGTTCATTTTGTAAAATAAAACAAAGAACTTTAAGAACAAAGACTTTCCCTATGTTGACACTGCCTAGGTTTAAATCCTGGCTGTAGGATTTTCTAGTTGTGAAATCCTGGGTAAGTTATTTAATCTCTTTCTAACTCAGGTTCCTCACCTGCAAAATGGGGCTCTAATGCTGTATGTGGCTGTTAGAGAGGTAAAGGAGATAAGATAAGCTATGTGCTTAAAATAGCTTGTTCATGAAGCTCCTTGGGATGTTAGCATGATGCAAAAAGAAGACAGGCACAGCTGGAGGGTATGGAGTTTGTGAGGGTAGTGCCAAGAGAAAGATTTCAGATTTTAGAATGATTCTTAAAGGCAATGGGAAGCATTGAGATATTTCTATGCAAGAATTTTATGCTATCAGCTTTGCTCTTTATAAAGATTCCCTTGGCAGATGAAGTTACTGCATTATAACTCATTTTATATCTTAATTCTGAACTATATAATTAAATTTACTGCATACTACACACCAAAAACCTTAGTTAATAGTCACTAGCAGCACTGACATGTAAAATAATATATGTTTTTGAAAATTCATTAAATATAACTGTGATCATGACGTCTCCCAGGAATGCATTTTGGGGTTCACTCAGCTGATCTGAAGGTCTTGCGGCCCACCTGATTGCTTGTGATCAGGAACAGGGTGTTTATGCTACTGGTGAACTGTGGGAAGATCAGCTCCTCAGGCAGCTCAAGAAAAGTGTCCAGAACTCAAGTTTCTGAGTTTGTGATGCTTTAGTCTTGAAAGAGAGTACACATTTTGTACTTCGTTATTCTAATGTTTAATTTTGTTCTTCTTATTTTTCTAATTAATTATTTCAAGCAGCATCTATTTAAAATATATCAAATACACATACGTGAATATTTACTTAGATATGTTAGGACAGACCTAGGTCTCTGAATAGATACTATAATAAGTTGTTATGAAATAGTTTTGTATTATCGGAAAGTTTATAGAGAATTTTCACGTGCATTCAAGGTTTTGATGGTATATTATTGAATGCTGTACCTTTAAAAGGACAGCATTACTAATACGTTTCTTTTTCACTTATCCTAAATAAACATATGTAACTCTTACATCATGGAGAGTATTGAATGAGACTGTGTTTGTTTCCAGTGACTCTTGTTCCCTCCGCCTTTGACATTTTAATCTTTCCAAAACATTTGTGGGATTGGCAGAGAAAAACAATTCCCTCTTACAGTCCTAGGAAGAGGGGAAAAAAATCTCCTGAATAAAAATCTTGATGTAATGGGTATTTGTCTACAGAATGTAAACAGAGAAATATTAATGTAACTATTGAACTAAGGGAACAGATAGGGTGAGGTAGGCTGAGTACTTTGTTCATAGTTTTGATGTTGAGATAAAGATAGATACATATAACAGAGCATTCAATTAAACGTTCAAAAATACATTTTCCAGTTGTTTTTAAGCAGAGCAAGGGGATTATAAGGCATATCATTTCTACATTTATGTTAAATGACACAAATATTTTGTCTTACATTAGAATTAAAATGTTCATTAAGATTCAGGGCTCTGTTTTTCTGAGATAAATTATGGTCTTAAGTGTGAAATCTCTCCAGTCAGAGTCCTGGAAGAAGAAATTGCTTCTGCCTAGGCAAAGATGCAAATGCAACCTTCGTTTAAGTTTTGTGAAATTGAATGAAATAGAATGACGTGCAAAATAGCTCACTAAATTCAATCATTGAGGCTTTTTATTTCTGTAAAGTACTGGTCTTTAACTGACTGCCAACATTACTAGTCATTGGAAGATCAAGTCATTTTAAAAATATTTATTATAATTTTGAATATTTCTAGTGTTATTAATGCACCTTAACTACAAACATTTAAAATTTTTTAATGGCATATTCGCTAGTTTACATTTAATGTATAAAATTTCAAAGGAAAAATCAGAGCCTAACCAAATCCCAGTAGCACCCACGGTTCCACTTGCCCGCCTCTGTTCACTAACCCTCCAGAGAAGAACCACTGGGAACATCATGGAGCAGTTTACCTGTTTTCAGTCTTCACATCTTCTTTAGTCAATGAGAGGTATATAGGATGAGACGGAAGAAGAGGACTGGGCTATTGATTTAGACCTCAGGTCCAGTGTCAGACAGGAATGATAGCATCCGTGTCATCTCCTCCTCACATGCCTGGAGGATCCTTATGACGTCCAAGTGTCCAGGCGTTTGGTGAGAAGGTGTCCAGTAGACCTTTCCTATCAGTGGTCATGTTAGCCGAGGGTGTTCATGTGCTCCCTGCTTGGTCCCGACAGTATCAAAGAGTGGAGGCGCAGGAGGAGGAGGTGGACATTTGTCCAGTTGCCCCTCAGTCCACTCTCCACCACACTTCTCCATCCCGCTCCCTGTCACAGGAGCTGATTTTATGAGGGGACCTCATCAGTAGGCTCCCGCTCTGGCTCCCATGTATGTTTGACTAGTGGGAAGGGCTGATGGGAGACTAGGAGGCAGAAGGAGAGAGAAGTCAGGTATTGATTCCCTGAGAACTGTCTCTACAGAGATGCTGTTAAAGAAAAAATTCTTTGAGCACTTGTTAAGATGGTAAGGACAATTTTATTCAGTACTATATCGATAGGTATCCAGGCTACGCCAGTAGCAGAGAGAAATTGGGCTCAATGCCAAAGGCAGCAAAGACTGCTAGAGATTTATAGCTAAGGAATGGAATAAAGTTTGCAGATTCTTGTTAAATTGACCTACCAGGATTTTCAAATATCACCTGCAGGATGGTGGGGGATGAGGAATTCCATGGATTTGGACGGGAAGGAGGTGATCAGATATCAAGGGTGGTGAGAGGATTCTCTAAATTGACTTAGCAGGATTCTTGTTAACACTGGACTCTGCAAGGACAGGCATGCAAGCCCAAGGTCAAGGCCTAGTTGGGAAGAGGGCCTGGGGAGCCCAACCAAACCTTGGTTAAGGAGGGTCTCTGTTCATGACATCAAGGGCCTTATCTTCAAGCTACTGCCTAAGCCCCCAGGCCTGGGATTCAAGATGGCTTCCTGCTATTGCTCAATCCCACTACGTGGCTTTTCTTGTTGGTTCACAACTTTGTAAATAGTGTCTAAAAAGTCACCAGTTACTCCATTGAGTGTGCTGTTGGGTTCCTGTTGAGGCAATAATATGGTTGTTTGCTACCATTGCTCCTCCGTCTCTCTCTCTCTCCCTCTCTTTGTGTTTCTCTTTCTTTTCCCCTCCCAGACTCCCTTCTCTCATCTCCCCTTCTCTTTCTCTCCCCTACTTTGCCCCCAGTCTCTCTTTTTCCTCTCTCAACTTACCTCCCTTCCTCAAGCTCCAACCAGTAACCTTTCCTTGCTAGAATATGCACCCCATTAGTGGCTTGCATTTCCTCTGACCTGAAGCTATATCCCCTTCTTCCCCGCACTGCTTTCTTCTTTTCATTCAGGTCTTAACTCTAATATCACCTTCTTCTTCTTGATATTATCACCTAATATCAAGATATTGGGGATTTTGCCCCCAAACAACCACACTTTGTCCCAATATTATACTTTCTTTTTTTTTTTTTTTTTTGAGATGGAGTCTCACCTTGTTGCCCAGGCCAGAGTGCAGTGGCGATCTTGGCTCACTGCCAGCTCCACCTCCCAAGTTCCCGCCATTTTCCTGCCTCAGCCACCCAAGTAGCTGGGACTGCAGGCACCCACCACCACGCCTGGCTAATTTTTTTTTGTATTTTTAGTAGAGACAGGGTTTCACCTTGTTAGCCAGGATGGTCTCAATCTCCTGACCTCATGATCCACCCACCTCAGCCTCCCAAAGTGCTGGGATTACAGGCGTGAGCCACTGCGCCCAGCCTCATACTTTATTTTCTTTTTTGCACTGATAACAATCTGAAATTGTATTCTTTAGATATTTGCTGCACTGGTGAGGGTTCAGTTGTAGATAACACAGTACAGTTTGTCATTTTCAAGCAGCAAAAGAGTTTTGTCTTTGTTTTTTTTACATTGTGTGATTTGGCTTACATAATATCAGAGTTCTAGGAAACCAAGTTTGGTTGTTACACAACCAGAGGAAATCTACATAGAAGGCTGCTCAGTGTGAACCTGTCGGAGTGAAAATCCTCCTGTTGGTGCCAGACAGAAAAACCAGAGGCTGGAGTCGTGGTTTTCCACTAGAGCCACAGCCATGAAAAACAAAAACCTCCAGGCTTGTTTTTCTTGAAAAACACAAGGCCCTGGCTTCCAACGTGCATTGCACATCTCACATCTGGCACAGTGCAGAGCCTAGCTGCAAGGGAATCTGGGGAGTGAGCTATGTAAGAGACTGCCTTAGCAAAAGTTATAACAGTGAGAGAAACCTCACATAGCTGACTCCATCTACTTTCTAACCTCATGAACTGTCTTTGCTTTTTCCTGGGCATAGGCCAAGCTAACTATGGGAGGAATTAAGTTCCTACTTTTACCTTAAAGCAAGGATGGTAATAGCCCCTTCCCCAAACCGCCCCCCTCCAGCCTGTGTAAAACTTTTGAAAGGCCACAAGGTGAACATTATGTGAGGGGCCTGAATTCTGCTAAGACCTATGTGTCAATGATAATTAGTCATTGTTTACTGCTCAGGAGTCATGTAGGGGAGGTCACAAGATTTGTAATTTCCCTAATTGTCCCTCTAGAAAACATTACTGTTGCGAAACCTAACACTGCTGTTTGAGGTGTCTTTCAGGCCTTGCATTCTAGTGAAACAATTGACGCCACCGAGACTGGTGACCCTCACCCAGGAACTGACTCAGTGCAAGAAGGAAGCTTGAACACCTTGTGATTTCATCCACAACCTAACCAATCAGCACTCCCCATTCCCTAGCCCCCTGTCCACCAAACTATATTTGAAAAATCCTAGCCTTTGAATACCTGGAGAGGTGGATTTGAGCAATAACTCCTGTCTAGTCATTTGGCTGACCCTGTGATTATTAAACTCTTTCTTTGGTGCAATACCTGCTGTCCCCAGTGCATTGGTTTTTCTGGGCAGTGGGCAAGAAAAACCCATTGGGTAATTACATCTGGATCCCTAGCCCCTGGCCTCAGGGAGGCCCATGCAAGGGGTCCGGATGGCGTTGAGAACTGGCTGTAAGTTTCTGCACCACTTCTACCTGTGAAATCTAAGCTCCCCAGAAGACCAGCCATGTAGGTGGTTTATACCACTGAGTGTGCAGAGCCTAGAATGATACCTGTTATACTGTAAGTGTGCAGTGAGTTTTGTGTAATAAATTTTAAAAATATATTTAATATTTTATATACACAAATGACTCTACCATATATCTGTACTTTATTTTTCTTTAATATTATATCTTAAAAGTTTTCTTATATCAGCATAGATTTATGATATAATTTTTAATGCAGCATGGAGTATTATAATACTGTAATTAATATAATACTGTAATATAACAGCATGGAATATTATAATAATGCAGCATTATACAATTGTACCCTATTTTTTCAAACCAGTTTCATTTTGCTAATTTGTCTCCAATTTCTTTTTAATGCTGAAGTAATAATTTTTGTGTGTGTGCGACAGGATCTTATTCTGTCACTTAGGCTGGGGTGCAGTGGCATGATTACAGCTCACTGCAGCCTCGACCTCCTAGGCTCCAGTGATCCTCCCACCACAGCCTCCTGTGTAGCTGGGATCACAGGCATGTACCATCACACTAGGCTTTTTGTTGTTGTTATTGTTGTTTTGTGTTTTGGTTTTTTTTTGAGATGGGGTTTTGCTCTTGTCTCCCAGGCTGGAGTGCAGTGGCACCATCTCGGCTCACTGCAAGCTCTGCCTCCCAGGTTCAATCAATTCTCCTGCCTCAGCCTCCTGAGTAGCTGGGATTACAGGCGTGCGCCACCATGCTCGCTAATTATGCTAGGCTAAGCTTTTAAATTTTTTTGTAGATACAAGGTCTCCCTTTGTTACCCAGGTTGGTCTTGAACTCCTGAGCTCACGTGATCTTCCTATTTTAGCTTCCCAAAATGCTGGGATTACAGGAATGAGCCAATATGCTCAGCCTGAATTAAAGATTTATTTTTTTTAAAAAAAATGAACATATACTTTTGAAACATATCCTTAAAGTTCTACTAAATTTATGTCTGTGAAATTGATGTCTGAAAGTATGTGTATAAATAAAAATATAATAGTATCATCTACTCTCTTTTAAAGAAACTGAGCTCTCACTGAAAGTAACTGAGAGGGCCTAGTTTCCCCACATTCTTTTTTCTTATTATTGGAACATGTGCAGAGTATAAAGTCTACCATTGTAAACATTTTATGGTTGAACAGTCTGTGGCATTAAGTGTATTCACGATGTTGTGCAACCAACTATGACCTAGTTGTAGAATATTTTCATCACCCACAATGGAAACCTGACAACCATTAAGCAGTCACCCCTCATTCCTTCTTCCCTCCAGCCTTTGGCAACCACAAATCAGCTCAACAAATTTTCATGAAAAGAATACATCTATGCAAACAGTTCCAGATAGATTTGTAGAATTTTATCATCACATCAGGCATCCTCTTCTCTTCTCTCACAGTCGTTTGTCAGATGTATGCATTGTAAATATCTTCTACTCCATGGCCTTTCTTTTCACTGTTGTTGTAGCATTTTTTTTTTTTTGACATGATCTTCGAGCTTACTATAGTCGAATTTACCAATTCTTTCCTTTATGGTTAATATTTTTTGTATCTTTATTAAGAAAAAAGTGATTTTTTTTGGCCTGTCATATGGATTATCATATGAATTGAGATCATGAGATCAACAATCCATCTGGAATGGGTTTTTCTTTATGGTGTGAGGATGGGGTCAAGATGTAAAGTTTTCATATGGCTATCTAAATGGCCCAGCACCATTTATTAAAAAGGTCATTCTTCTCCACACCATTATGTGCCATAAATGCAAGTCTGTTCCTGGATTCCATTCTGTCCTTTTCATCAGCTTGTGAATCCTTGCACTAATACCACACTCTAATTACTCACTTAAACTTCATAATATTTAATTTGCTTTATAAAGGATCTTGAGTAACTATAGCACAACAATAGCATGCATTGTTTTTCTTTAAGTAGAAATGCAGCAGAATCTCTAGGCAAATTTATAATTAATCAGTGACTTCAGCAAGGTTAAATATAAAATTGTTTTGTTTTACATCAGCAATCAACAAATGAAAAACAAAATTAAAAATATATTTCAGTATGCCAGTTTCAGTATGGTGATTTAAAAATTCATCAAATACATAGGAATAAATCTAACAAAGGGCCTGTAATTTTAATACAATGAAAACTTTAAAATATTGTTGAAAGAAATTAAAGAAAACATACATATGGAAGAAAGTACCATGTTGATGGATATAAAGGCTCAAACTGTAAACATGTCTATTCTCCCAAATTAATAAATTAAGTTCAATTCTAATAAAATTCTGAAGTGGGTGAGTGTATGTGAGTGTACATACCTGCATACATGGAAATTTACAAGCTAATTCTAAAATTTATACGGCAATGCAAAGACCAAGAATAATTAAAACGATTTAATCATTATACTTTTTAGATTATTTCTTTTTAAAGTTTATACTTATTTTATATTTTTTCTATTTTCTTTGCTTTTGTGCATTTTCTTATTTTAGTATTGTAAAAATATTATACACAATGGCACTAGTACAAGTATCTATATCTTGAAAATTTGAAAGACTTCGGTAAAATTATCTGGGTCTGGTACCTCCTTTTATTTTTTATCATGAAGTATCTCTGATGATTATCTTCAAGCCTTAAATTATTGTTTTGTCTTTTGAGATTTTATGTCTTCTGGGGATGATTGTGTTAACATTTTTTCCCTAGAAAATTATCAATTTATCCAGATTTTTAAAAAGTGTTTACATCAAGATTTATTAATTAAATTATGCTGATTCTTTAATTTTACCTGTCCCTAAGGTTGTTCTTTAATTTTATAAATTCTAATTTGGGGGATTTTCGTCTCCTCTTTAATTAGGTAAACTGTGATTATTTTTTTAAAATGATTACTCTCAAGACATAAGTTTTGGTGTAAGTGACCAATTTCACCGTAAGGGGAAATCCTCCATGCATTTCCCTGATTCACAGGCCACGTTGGCAAGGCTTTTACTGCAACTGTTGCAAGTCTGGTTGGAACGTTTTGTGATCCTAGGAGAACATAAGAGCATGAGAGGCTTGTAAGTTGCCCCTACAAGATGATTTCTCACTTGTTTTCCTACCTAACAAGGAGGCTGACATAAAACAGTTCCTTATTGTCAGCTGATGTGGTTCTGATAAGACATCAGGCTTTCTGCCTTGCCCACCTTAGGGTACAGACGCAGGCTATCAAACTGCGTAGCAAAGCGTGGGGTTGGTAGTGTCATGTAACAGGGTGCGACAGAGTAACTGGTGACTGGTAAACTGTCCTATCATTCATGTAGCCTTGTTTCCATGTTATCCTGTGTAAGGCACAGGGAGCTGGCACTGTGGCTTTTACTGTCTCATAAGTAATGAACTACCTGCCTCTGAAAAGGGCTCGCATTTCTTTATGGTGAGAATCTATTGAGCTTGGCCTTGCCTTGTGCTTGACGTATTTTGCTCTTTTAAAATGTATTTTTGCTTTTGTTCTTATTACTGACTTCTAAAATTTTGAATTCTACTGAAGGTTTAATTGTATTCATCTCTCTCATTTCTTGAGGAAGCAGTTAGTCATGGAAGCGGTTTTAAAAATTTTCTTCTGGTCACAGTTTTAGCACATCTTATACAACAATTTAACGTGTCCTTTTCATAAATGTTTTCTAGATTTTGATTTCTTCCTTGACCTGTTATTTACATATTTTTAAAAATTCTAAATATTTTTTAATCGTTCTTTTGTGATTACGTTTTTTTGGGGTTTTTTTTGTTTGTTTTTGTTTTTGTTTTTGTTTTTTGAGACAGAGTTTTGCTCTTGTTGCCCAGGCTGGAGTGCAATGGCATGACCTCGGCTCACCACAACCTCCACCTCCCGGGTTCAAGCCATTCTCCCGCCTCAACCTCCCAAGTAACTGGGATTACAGGTGCCTGCCACCACGCCCGGCTGATTTTTCTATTTTTAGTAGAGATGGGGTTTCGTCATGTTGGAAAGGCTGGTCTCAAACTCCTTACCTCAAGTGATCTGCCAGCCTCGACCTCCCAAAGTGCTGGGATTACAGGCATGAGCCACCCCACTCAGCCCCTTGTGATTACTTTTTAATTGTCTCATACTATGATTAGAGAATGTCATTTGTATAGTTTGAAATTTTTGTTGTTGTTGTTATACTTTATTGAGAGTTTTTTGACTATTTCGTAGATGATTGAAACACACACAGTATTGTGTTCCAATGTCTGGCTTCTTGTCTGTGTCTATCTGATGTGGGCTGACAAAGGTGAGTTCCGGTCTCTATCTACTATTGTGTTTCTGTCCATTACCCCATGAATCTCTTGTGTCTGATTTTTATTTTCAAGTGCAACCTTTATCATGATCCTTTTCTCTTCTTTGTCTTGTTTAACAACCTTTGCCTTTAGTTCAAGCTTATCAGGTGTTATTGTGAACCCTATTTGTTTTTGGTTGGAATTTATCTTGTATTTCTTTGTAGATCCGTTTAGTTATAAATATTATTAAAACTGTCTGTTAGAAAGAACTCACTGTTGAGTATTCATTTTTTTTCATCTGCAGTTTTAACTGGGCTCACTTTTACTTACATAGACACACACATATGTGATTTTACATGCAGGCATAAATTTTATAAACCACTGTTGCTTATTAGTCTCTTCCCAACTTCTTATTTTTATTATGGTTCTCTCTTTTCCCTACTTTTTTTCTTCTGTCTAAATCAGGTCCTTTTCTTCTTTCTTTCCTTTTTTTCTTTTTCTTTTTTTTTTTTTTTTGAGACAGAGTCTCACTCTGTTGCCCAGGCTAGAGTGCAGTGGTGTGATCTCAGCTCACTGCAACCTCTGCCTCGCGGGTTCAAGCAATTCTCCTGCCTCAGCCTCCAGAGTAGCTGGGATTACAGATGTGTGCCACCACGCCCTGCTAATTTTTGTAGTTTTAGTAGAGATGGGTTTCACCATGTTGGCCAGGATGGTCTCAATCTCCTGACCTCGTGATTCGCCTGCCTCGGCTTCCCAAAGTGCTGGAATTACAGGTGTGAGCCACTGCATCTGACCTTAATTAATTAATTTATTATTATTATTTTAATGGATGAGAGGTTTTTATGTTGCCCAGGTTGGCCTCGAACACCTAGCCTCGCCTCCTCATGCACCAGGACAACCGGCCTGAGCCACCACAGCTCCCCAAATTAGGTCCCTTTTCTTATGCAGAGAACCCATGATGCAACCCGATATTTATGTTCCAGACTTTTCCCATGCTATACACACACAAATATCATATGTGCATTTATCAGTATCCATGTCTGTGTCTATATCTGTGTCCTCGACTCTCTCCATAACCATCTCAACGTGTATATCTGCCTTAGAACCCATACAACTTGTGCAGACCAGTACCTCAGGTATCTGTGCGTTCACACCTCTGAACTCCATGTCCCTTCAGCTGTTCCTCTTCAATTTCTTAAGTTCAGGGAATGTCAATGCTTTTAAGACAATTCAAAGAAAATCATATCCACTTTTAAAAATTGGCTTTAGTTGAAGAGTGTTCTAAATAATTTAGTCTACCATTACTGGAAACCAGGTGCTCGATTTTGGAATTTAAATCATTTTATATTAATTTTGTAAAACTAGCATAAAATGAAAATTTTATGAAAACAAATTTTGTTTGTTTTCAAAAAGTCTTTTTGTCTTCCACTTGCTCATTTCTTATTTTGTGCCCTTCCATAATATTATATAGTTTCAAAAAGATATATAGGCCTTGCAGCATTCTTCTTAAATGTAATCTTACACATTTTAAAAAGATTTTCTTTTTCTTGGGAATGTACTGTATATTCACATCTTCTTTTCTAGTTGCTTATTAGAAAAAAGCACTGTGATCTTGTGCTATAATAAGAAATATATATATTTGGTCTTTGTTCTGTGTTCCTGACACAGAGCTCCTGAAAGCCTTGAGATTTCCTGAGTAATGAGGTAAGAGCAGTGTCTTTTGTTTTTCATAAGCCCCTTTCAACCATGCCTGGGTTTATGCTAACGAGGTGGCTCTTGCAGGCCCCTGGATAGCTTTAGAATGGGGCTGGTTCCCAGAAGAACCAGCCAGGGATTAGAGGGTTGGACCTTTCAGCCCCAACGTGGACCTCTGGGAATGGGAGAGGGGCTGGAGATTGAGACAATCTCCAATGGCCATTTATCAATCACGCCTAAGTAACAGAGCCTCCATAAAATCCCTAAACAATGGGGTTCAGGGAGCTTCCAGGCTGGTGTACACGTCCATATGCTGGCAGGGTGGCACACCCCATCTCCACAAGGACAGAAGCTCCTGCGCTTGGGATCCCTCTGAACCTCACCCTGTGTTCCACCTTATCTAGCTTCATCTGTATCCTTCATAATATCCTTTATAATAAACCAGTAAATGTAAGTATAGTGTTTCCCTGAGTTCTGTAGGTTAATTTAACAAATTATAGAACATGACGAGTGGGTTGTGAGAACCCCCAATGTGTAGTCAAGTTGGACAGAAGTTGGGGGTAACCTGAGGACCCACTAATTTTGACTGGTGTCTGAAGTGGGGGCAGTGTAAGACTCAGCCCTTAACCCATGGGGTCTGCTAACTCTGGGTAGTGTCAGAATGGAATTGACAGTCCTGAGATTACAGGTGTGAATAACAGTTGGTATCTACAAAGGACTGGAGAATTGCGCAGCAAGTGGAAAACCCACACATTTTATATCAGAAGTGTTCTGTGGATAGAAATGGATCATAGTGGTAGAGTAGTAAGCAAGTAAGCACTTACTAATTTTCATTTATGTCCAGCTAATTCACCAAATTCTTACCTGGAGTGTCCTGGGTTATATAGGATACTCTCATATCATCAGCAAAGAGAAATAGTTTTACCTCCTATATTCCAATGGGTATATAATTTTTGTCAGATTCATTAAAACTGACCAGACAATGTTGTAAACTAATGGATAGAGTGACCTTATACGTCAGTTATTTTTCCATTATTTAGGTATACTATTTACCTTTGATTTTTAATATTTGGCATTGTCATATTTAATAAGTTTTTTTCTATTCTCAGTGCCAATATATTCTTTAGAATTTTTACATCTATGCTCATTTTTTCCCCTGTATTACCTTTATATTTTGGGCTTAGAATTATTCTAACCTTGTCAAATAAATCTGAGGCCTTCTTTCCTTTCCCCTGTCTTATCTGTGGAAATATCCACAAAAATGAGAGGGAATCTACAGACCTTATTTGTTTGTAAAGAGTTGTCCTCATTTTTTTTTCTTCCATGAAAATTGGTCTTCCTCTTGTGTCAATTTGAGTGTTTTATATTTTGATAGAAAATCATCTCTTTCTTCCAAGTTTTTAGATTGATGACAGAATGTTGCCTGCAGAATAATTCATTTATAACTCTACTGACCACATTGCATGTCTCCCCGCTTATTTAAGGTAAGACTCTTACCTTATTACCTATCATTCCTAATTTTGCACAGTTTTTGCTAATGTTCTTTTTTTCTTAGTTGGGCTCATGTAAGGTTAGTCTCTCCTATTTGACTTCATAATTTTTTTTCATTTTATAGATGAGATTATCCTATTTTACAATATCGATGTAACATATGTTTGGTCTTAATTTATCACCTGATTCTAAGCTTCCTTTTATTTCTGTCTTTGGCTGTTGACCTATCTTTACTATTTTAGGGTTGTTTTGTGTATGAATGTGTGTACATGTGTGTCTGCCTCTTGGTAATTTGGAAGTCATATATTTTGTTTTTTGGTTTTTGTAGTCATTCTTTTTATAATCCTTTATATTATACTTAACCCTCTGTTTCTGAATTTAGCACTCTTACAGAGCATCTGTGAACTCTGTTATGACTAAGAGAAAATTACTGCTCTTGTACTTCCTCTCTCTTCCCCCTCCACCTCCAGACTCTTCTTGGTTTCCTTCTTATTTTAGTTCTTCTGGTGGTTCCCTTTACAGCTCCAAGTAGTGCTCACAAGGCTCGGTTCTTGGCTTTCCCGCTTGCCCCGTGACAGATGAGAAAATCACAGCCCTCACATGGCTTCTTCCTCCCTTGACTCTGGTTTGTTTAATAGTGAGTTTTACTTTCTTGAGGTTCATAAAGTGTTACCTCCTGGAACCAAACTGCCTTTGGAAATTTTGTCCTGATTTTGTGTTTCAATGTTTTTCTGTTTGCTACCACTCCTTTTACTGGCACTTCTTCCATTACTGAATATCCAGAATCAAGCTTTTGTTTTTACAAACAATGCACAATGGTAGTTGCTATGGTCTGAATGTTTATGTGTCTTCCAAAATTCATATGTTGAAACCTCACCTCCAAGGTAATGGTACTGGGAGATGGGACCTTTGGGAGGTGATTAGGTCATGAGGGCCAAGTCCAGGAATGGAATTAGTGCCTTTAAAAAAGAGGCCTGAGGGAGCCTGTTTATCCCTCCACCATGTGAGGACACATACAAGGCACCCTCATGACAGCAAATAGGCCAGTGCCTTGATCTTAGACTTCCCAGCCTCCAGAATTGTGAGAAATTAATTTCTGTTGTTTAAAAGCCACCCAGCCTGTGGTATTTTGTGATCACAGCCTGAACAGACTAAGACAGTCACAATTCCTAAGACAGGAATTACCTCCTGTGTGAGCTGAGCCACGTTGTGTGACCTATCCTTAAATCACAAATTCCCTGCATGTGGCACCCCGGATCTCAGCTTCCCCGCCGCAGCATGTGAAGGAAGCCGCTGCATTCTTTTCTTGGAGAGACTGTTGTTTCATCCCTGCTCTTGCCAGTTATTTGGTTTTGTCCTACCAAGAGGTCTGAATTGTTGTATTTTAAAAATTACATTTGAAAACTTAACTAGTCCTTGTGCTTTTGTAGATAATTCTGTGCTGATTTGGGAGGGTTACGGTTTGCTGTTTAGACTTGCAGACTCTGTTTTTCCTCAGATCCAGGAGAAACTTTTTCCATTGTATCTTTGAACATACTCGTGTTCCCTACACAGGGTTCCAATGCGTGGACAACAATGACCTTTGTATTGGATGTGCCAGCTCTCCATTCATGTTAGCTTCTCTCCAATTGCATTCGTCAACTTGGATTGTTCCTTCTGCTTTCATGAGGAAAGCCTCATATCTTTCCTGTTCATAAATGACTTGGCTTTGCAGCAAGCCTGTTATACTGCTTACTATTTCATTAATCAAGCATGAATTGGGGATGTTTTGAATCAAAATTTTTATCTCAGCTGCCTCTTTCCTTCTGGAATAGATCTTTACGTATGCAATTTTATATTCTATTTTCTTCGCATCACTTTTTTTCCTTCTTTTAATCATTTAACCATTCATCTATTTACGTTGCACTATAACTGTGTAAATACCATTATTTTTTCCATATTGCTCATGCTTAACGTGGGTAGTTCTGTCTCGGTAATTTTTTCCGTCCAGATTCAGTGTAGGTGGGTTTTCCCAGGTGCCTTCTCTACCCTCTCTGAGACCTAGCTGTCTTCCTCTTTGAATTCTAGGGTTTCTCTGAGATTTCCCTGGGCTTTCTGGGTTTTCTGAGGTCTCTGCATCAGGAAAGTGCCGGTGTGGATGGACGGGCTGGGGTGGCTTCGGGTTCTGCATCAGGAGGGTGCAGGGGTGGATGTCTGGGCCGTGCTAGCTTTCCTGAGGCTTCCTTCACTGTCTGGCATCCAGCTTCCTGCAGCCTGTGGGGGTCAGAAACACCATCAGCACCTCTCTTCTGGTACAGGATACCTTCAGCTTTTGATGGTTCTTTCTATCCAACCCCAGTTGTCTTCAGGGAGAGCACGGTTGCTGGGTGTGTATCCCTGCCTAGCTTCTCTCACCTCTCTCCAGCACGACCTCAGATCTACTTGGAGCAGAAGACTGGAAAGGCTGATGGAAACAGACTGGGGCTCCAGCAATAGGCCCACAAAGCCTGCAGGGGTTTTACTTGCTTCTTTCCTGGTTCTATTCTCCTATTTCCTGCTGACAGAGAATTTTCCTGTACATTTTCTCTCTGACTAATTGCTATTTCATTTTGGGAGATAATTATCTCTGTTTTTGCGGTCTTTCTGCTTGTACTCCTCTGCTCTGATGGGAAATCACAAGGGTTGGGGAAGTTTGCCCTGTGTGGACGTTTTCTAGTGAGTTCTCAGTCCTGCCTGAGCCACACCTACATGGCATTTCTCCAAGTTGGGGGTTACTTATGATTTTCCACCCCCCAGAATTTTGCTTCTAACCTCTCCTTTGTAGTGGTCCCTTCAAATGCAGAGTTGAGACTGTGGTAAGACGTTAAACTAACCTGAGTGAATGCCTCAAAATTTCTGCCTTTCTATATGGTGGGACACATGCCCTTTCTTTTGTTGAGTTGCTATTGTTGGGACTGGCTTCTAAGTTTTCTTATTTGCCATTCTTTGTTTTAGGTTTTGTGAGAGGTAGATTTAGATTTTTCACGTCATTCCATCATCTTAAACTCGAAGTCCCTAAATTTGGCTTTTGGAGAGTCACAAGAGGACATTCTCCCCCATGATGTTAGGCATCTCGAGATTGCAACTCTTCCTGTGTCTCCATTACGGGACTTTATACTGAGGGGATTCAGCAGAAAACGCAACCCAACAGGCACCTCTCAAAGCACGTGCAATTTTAGAGACACCATTGAACAGGTTTATTACTCACACGTTGTTATGCTCTCTTATTACAACCTGTGCTTTTGTTAAATTGTCAAAAAATCAAAATTCTTAAATTATGTAGTTTTAAAGGAATTGAATACAGTTAAATAACTCTTTAAAAGAATAGACAATATGGTGCAGATTCCAGAAACAATGCTGCAGAAGACCAAGGGGTCACCAACCCAAATGCCTGGAAGGGTCAGTAGACCAACTGACACTTGTAAGTGACCAGTATAAGGGAAAAAGTAGGGGTAGGGAAGTGCAATGAATTTCAATGCACATGCTGCCCCTAAAAGCATCAATTGTAAACAAACTCATTTCTAATCACCAGTGTGGGTTAAGGTTAATGAGCCAACTTCATGCCCTGGGTAAGGCTCCCACAATCATGTGGTTGATAGTTTTGACAATGTATCTCTCAACATTTCTTGTATAACTAGCTAGATGATAATATCATGTATTATACACATGCATTTTAACCACAAATTTATTGGAAAAATCACTTTTTATCCATAAATTATTTTCTTAGGCTTTATATTTATTAATTGATTTAATATCAACAACTAATTTTTCAGCTGCTCCTGGGAAGAGGTGTTGCTTCCCCTTTGTTTTGCAAATGCTATTGCGGATAAGTGGAGGTTTTGAAAATGACACACTGAGAAGCTTCTGACTCTAGCCTCTCCCTGGTGGTGAAGGCTTCACTTGTCATGTCACCAAGGAGGCTGGTAATATGGACCAAGTAGTTCCTTGTCCACAGAGATTCCCATATAGACATTCACCAAAGGGATTAACAGATGTGCAAATAAAATTTAAAATATAAAAGGAAAAAAATGGTCCTAGAGGGAGAAGAGAAGAGAGAATTTTCTTTAAGGAAGAATTTATTTAAACAAATTCCTTAAAGAATTTTCTTTAAACCTGGAAACCCCTTTGGTTCACCAGGTTGGTTTTATCTTCTGCAAACAAAATACGACGATATAGCTATTATCTTTTATTAGGTGTGAATACTGGGCCTGTTTGACACATTGTGTTAGTCTGTTCTCACATTGCTATAAAGAACTACCTGATTAGCCAAGCATAGTGGCACATACCTATAGTCCCAGCTACTTGGGAGGCTGATGTGGGAGGATTGTTTGAACCTGGGAGGCAGAAGTTGCAGGGAGCTGAGATTACACCACTGCACTCCAGCCTAGGCGACAGAGTCAGATGCTGTCAACAACAACAACAACAACAACAACAAACACTACCTGAGACTGAGTAATCTGTAAGGAAAAGAGGTGTAGTTGACTAACAATTGTACAGGCTGTACAGGAACATGGCTGGAGAGGCCTCAGGAAACTTATAATCATGGAGAAAGGTGAAGGGACAGCTGGCACGTCTTACATGGCCGGAGAAGGAAGAAGAGAACAAAGGGAGAGGTGCTACACACTTTTATAAATAACTAGAACTCATGAAAACTCACTATTATGAGAACAGCAAGGGTGAAATCCACCCCCATGATCCAATCACCTGCAACAGGGCCCCTCTTCTTACATTGGGGATTACAATTCGAGATTTGTGCAGGGACACAGACCCAAACCATATCACACCTTAATCATTTTTTTAAATGCTTATCTTCAACCAGAAGATGAGGAGTTGTGACCCTCATTGCACACAGGGCAACTGAGGCTGAAGCATAGTAAGTTCATTCCTTCACTCTGTGCCAGTCACCAGCCACTATGTACTGGGGTGCCTCTAATACCTAGCTGGGTCTATCGCTGATTTGTTCCTTTAATTAAAATTTTGGGTTGATGAAGAATATAGCTAATAAGTAGCAGAGGCACTATTCAAACACAGGACAGTCTGACTCCCAAAACAGTGATCAGCCGGGTGTGGTGGTTCACGTCTGTAATCCCAGCATTTTGGAAAGCTAAGGCAGGAGGATTGCTTGAGTCCAGGAGTTCAAGATCAGCCTGGGCAGCACAGTGAGACCCTCATCTCTACAAAAACTACAAAACATTAGCCAGGCATAGTGGTACATGTCTGTAGTCCCAGCTACTTGAGAGACTGAGGTGGGAAGATCCCTTGAGCCCAGGAGATTGAGGCGGCAGTGAGCCAAGGTCACGCCACTATACTCCAGCTTGGGGCACAGAGTGAGATCCTGTCTCAAAATGAAAACAAAAACAAAACTGTGATTTTATGATAGTGTCTGGATGTTTCTCCCAAATTCTTTACAGATTGTCTCCATGAATTTTTCTTCAGGCTCCAATGTTGGATAACAACAGGTCATCATAATCACACAGATGCCAATAGACCTGAACCTCTCCTTCCCAGCAAATTACCAAGTTATCTTTTGAAAATGTTCGTAGATGAGTTGCTTTCTTTCTGTAATAAAATATACTTACGTAGAAGGTTTATTTACAAAGGACTTAGCCTCATGACCAAACATGTTTGATTTTCAAACAAACTCTCGGAGTGTATTTGCTGTGTTGTTTGCAAAATCCACTTCTGCAATGAAAGACAAGTGGCCAGTGAGATGGTCGACCTGTACCCTGAGCAAAGCCTGGACAAATGAGTGAGTCATCTGTGAGGCACATCTGACAATGCTAGAGGAGAGCATGCATGGCTGTGAGCACAGAGGTGGCAGGACCCCAGGCAGTACATACTCATGGTACACTAAATATAGGCAGCGCATGCCGCACTGAATAGTCATGAGTTCTTAAACCAGCCACTCCTTGGTGACACCTACTGCGTCCTCAGGTGTTCTTGGAAAGGAGTGCAAATAAAATCCAGAGTTGCTTGTTGGATTAAATGGCAGCTACAGCTCTGCTCTGGCCAGGAGTTCTTGCCCTGCCTCTTGCTGGTGGAGCAGGTGTGTGTATTGGCTCCAGTCATCCCCATCTGTTTGCCCCTTGCTTCAAATCTCAACTTTGGACCTTGTAAACACATCATTTGATGAGAAGGCTGATGCTTTGGAGAGAAAGGGAGAGAGTAAAAGAGGGAAAGAGAAAAAGAGGAGAGGGATCATATGGTTATTGCATAACCCAGGATTGAGAAAGCACGGCCGTTTCCCACTCCTTGCATTCCATCCGTGGTGTTAAACTCCCTGTCACTCGCCCCTGGCATCTCACTGTATGTTTTCAGTGGACTGGACAGCCACGGGGTTTGAGTACTGCAATTTGATCTCTGAGTCGTTGGCTCTGTGACCCTTGGGAGATCCTGCCCGGTGGTGCACTTAGAGAATTTCATGACTTCCATGTAATTTCTTAGACAGCAAACCCAGCATTTTCTCCATGCCTTTCAAATATGCCAAATGTAACTCTTCTATTTCTGCTGAGCATCAGTGAATCAATGACCGTTGAATATTACGTCTCTCTTTCCCTGCAACCAGACATTACATCTTTAGCTTAAAACTATTTATTGAGCTCGTCGTATGTATGAGATTGTGCTGGATTCTGGAAATAAGCAGCGCGCATTTCCCAGAGCTTATGACCAAATGGTGGAGAAAAATAGGACCTTCCTATCATGCTTGAAGTAAACTCCAAACTCCTCCTATGATGATCTGGCCCTGCTCCTCTGACTCCAGCTCCTCCTGCCCTGAATCTCACTCACCTGTTCCTATCCCCAAGCCTGCTTCTCTTCCTCCTCTGTGCTGTTCCTGCAAGCTGCTTTCTGCCACAGGACTTTGGGTTGAGACTTCCTCTCCCCGTGATGCTCTGACTGGGATCTTCTCATGGTCTACAACTTTATTCTTCAGGTGTTGTCACTGAGCAATGGACTTGCTGCCCAATATGCATAGAAGCCAGTACTATGGCACTGACTTTTGAGAAAAGAAAGGACTTTATTGCTAGTCACCTGGTAAGGAGATAGGAGGCAGTGCTCAAATCTCTCCTTGAGCTGGGGTCTGGTGACAGGTTTTATAGTCAGAGGGTTGCCATGCAGGAGACAGGGAAATGCAATGAGGCATGATCCGATTGGCTCATGCAAGGAGGTGATGCCAAGCCCGTGGCTGGGTCATGAGTCTGTAATGCAACAAAACAGGGTACCACTCATTTCCTGATTTTTTTCACATTTCTTGATCTGAGCAGTATGGTTTGGCCTGTGGTTGACCTTTTCGTTCCTGCTGGCTCTGGGGCCACGAATTGGGCACACTTGGTTTATACGAGCATGCTCAGCTTATATGACCTGCAACCTGAGGCACCATTGCATTTAGTATTTTGTTGTTTTGTTACTAACAAAGTAGAACCCATAGAACTGATTCTGTCATTGCTTTTGGGATCAAATGCTTCACCTCAAGAAGTCATTCCTGACTACTGCAGCTAAGATAGCCCCTTGTTTCTTCTTTTTCCTCCATTTACCTGTTTTTCTGTTTTCATGGAACTTTTTACAATCTGAAATGATGGCACTTCTTCATCTGTTTATCTCTTTCTTCTCACATAAGATTACCTTCTTGGGGCAGGCACTGTCTTGCTCGCCATATAGTTCCTGTACTGGAATGACCACCATAAAAAGAGCACTTGATGTCCACTTGACCAGTGGGATGAATAAATAACAATGCCACTTAGAAATGTGTTTATCTGCAAGTTCCAGAAAACACATTCACAGAGACTAACACAAATATGGGTTTATTTTTCTTCATATAATAAAAATTTAGAGAGAGGCTTTTGTGACATGGGTCAGTTCAGTTGCTGAATAATATAATTTCTGATTTTTTGCTAGTCTTCCAGTTTTCCTCTTATAATCTTGATATACAGAGTTGTACCTGTTATCTATTTCTGCATGACAACCACTGCAAAAGTTGGTGGCTGAATTCAGATTTCCTCTGCACATGCAAAGATCTTCAGGGTTGTCCTATGACGCCTCATAAATTGTGCAAGATTTTCACAGCTACGGTCTAAGACTGAGCACAACAATGTATTAGTCACTGGGATAAGTGACTTCCAATGTATGCATTATCTTGACTACAACTGTGTTAACAATTGTCAAGGGTTTTTAAAATTCAACCTCTAAAGTTTGAGAGCTATTCCACATTTGTCAAGTTGATTGTTGGCTTTGCCAACAATCTTGATCTAGGCTCAAGATTAGAGCTGTAAATACCAATATTGCAAACAAACTTTTAAAAAGAAAAAAAAATGGTTTAACACAATGATTTATCTTCCTACTTCTTTGGGTTGACTTCAGCTGGGCTGCTCTGCCTTGGAATCTCTCATGCAGTTGCAGTATTTAGAAGAAACATATTTGAATATAGGAAGACACAACGAAAGAAGTTGAAAGTGTTTGCTCTAGCTCTTTGATATGTTGAAATAGCATAACTTATGGTATGCAATTATAAAATATCTCTCCTTTTAAAATTTATTTTCTGGAACAAGTTTTTCTCCAGCCTTTGATGAAAACTTGAGCAGGCCCACAAATTTGTTCTTTCTTGGGTAACATGAAATCCTCTGATCAATAATTAACGTTGTCAGTAACATGTAACTAAAGCAGTGAACGCCTCCTGCTGATAGGGCAATCCAGTCTTTCTGGGAATGAGGTCAGGTTCATTCTCTCTGTGACAATTCAGAGCTTCTACTTCTCTGTGGAGATGGGAAAGAGTAAGAGAAATTTTCACCTAATTGGTCTTGTTACTATCTGGGCTCAGGCCCTGTGTCTGGCAGATGTTTGAAATTGACTTCATCTCTAATGAGCGCTTTTAATGGTTCTTCGAAGTGACTTGTTTGATATGTAACAAAACATCCCAGAATATAATTGCTTAAAATAACCACAATTTTATTATATCTCATAGTTTGTGGGCCAGGAATTTGGGCAGTACACACCATGATGACCCCTCAGCTCATGTGGCATGGATTGGGGTCAATCTGTATTTGCCAGATCACAGGTACTCAATCTCAGGTCTCTGTTTGAGAGATGCACACTCCTACCACTCTTCCCTTGCTCCTGCCTCAGGCTCTAGACATCCTGCAGTATCTCTCTGCTGAAATCTGACTCCCCTTTCCTCTGACCCTCGTGAGCAGGACCTATGATGACCCGAGCTGGTGCTCTCTTCCATCTGGACAGAACATGAGTCCAGAGGAAACATTCATACAATTTTTACCTGGCAGTTTTCCCGATGCAACTATTACAGGAAAGGGGTCTTGATCCAGACCCGAAGAGAGGGTTCTTAGATCTTGTGCCAGAAAGAATTCAGGGCGAGTCCATAGTAAAGTGATAGCAAGTTTACTAGGAAAGTAAAAGAGTAAAAGAATGGCTACTCCATAGACAGAGCAGCACCGAGGACTGCTGGTTGCCCATTTTTGATGGTTATTTGTTGATTATATGCTAAACAAGGGGTCGATTATTCATGCCTCCTCTTTTTAGACCATATAGGGTAGCCTCCTGGCATTGCCATGGCGTTTGTAAACTATCATGGCGCTGGTGGGAGTGTAGCAGTGAGGATGACCAAAGGTCACTCTAGTGGCCATCTTTGTTTTGGTGGGTTTTAATTGGCTTCTTTACTCCAACCTGTTTTATCAGCAAAGTCTTTATGACCTGTGTCTTGTGCTGACCTCCTATTTCATCCTGTGACTTAGAATGCCTTAACCATCTGGGAATGCAGCGCAGTAGGTCTCAGCCTCATTTTACCCAGCCCCTACTCAAGATGGAGTCGCTCAGGTTCAAATGCCTCTGACACAAGCACTTCCCCTTGGCTCATCCATTGGCTATTCTCCAGACCTTCTCTACCTCTTTCGATTTTCCAGGCTGGAGTCAGACACCAACTGCAAAACATTGTTAAGCCAGAAGGAAAAGGCAAGCCCCCACTCCATATCCGAACTGGAGGGAAGGGAAACCCCAGCCCTGCTCTAAAATTCTTCTTCTCTGAATTCTTTCCTTTTGCAGCATGACCAGTCTCTTGCATAGGAGGAAGTGGTAAGCTAAGGAGAGAAATGCATGGTTCCTAGCACACCAATTTTGCAAAGATGAAAAAACCAATTTTTCATCTTGGCCTTGCTTGAAAATGACGCATCTACTGTCTTCGTGCCTTAGCACAGCAGAGGTAAGAAAATTCCCATTCAAGTTTTATTAGTTTTTTTTTTTTTTAATTGTGTGCCTGATTGCTTCAATAAAATTCAAACTAATAAGAAAAAAGCATAGCTTTGTTTTATAGCCATAGCTTGGTTAACACAAGGACATTTGAGCCACATAAATGCATAACACTTTTTATAACCTCCTTAGCTCACATTTAACACACACATTGGGGTTACACTGTCCATAAATAAACAGCACATTGTAAGTTTGAGATGTAGCCTTTGGAGCAAAACATACCAGGACTGGATTATCATGTCTGACACTACTGGCTTTGTGATCCCGGATCCTACAATTCCTTTTAACTTTCTCAGCCTCACTTATCTCATATGTATAACTGAAAAAGTAACATATGCTTCATAAGGATTAAATGAGGCAGATATAAAAAACACCCTTGTGCTTGGTGCTTTCTTCTAAATGGGACAATAATGATAATTAGTGATTACATTTAATTAACTTTTCACACATTATCAGTTAGAAACTGCTTTTAAAATCTTTCTCTGCAAATTATCTTGTTTCAAATGCAGTGATATATCATTTTATCATATTTCTCATGAAACTTCATTGTTGGCAATTTTATCACCGTGGAATTAATTAGGTGTTGTGGGTTGAGTTGCCCAATCTGTCTATCAAACTGATTTAATTTCTATTTTATCAGTATCATTTTCCTAGTAAAAGCAAGAGGAACTTGTTTCTGAGGGCAATTATGCAGTTTTTAAACATTAAAAGGTCACATTAGCAAAATTAGTTCAACCTCAACCTGTTTAATTTTTCAAAGCTCACAGCCAAAAAAAACAATAATAATAAAAAAATCACAATTCTGCAATATCACTGTGACTCATTATCAGTTCACAAAATACAAGGAAGCAATAAAGAGTCGTGCAATTAAAATAGTAGTGATTTTTGTATCCAGTGGCTTTAAGTCCATCCAGGAGAACATGCTGGGTTTGTGAAATATGGTCACTGTAGTGTGGACAAGACTTCCGATATTAGAAAGTGCAATAGTCGGCCGGGCGCGGTGGCTCACGCCTGTAATCAACACTTTGGGAGGCGGGCAGGCGGATCGAGGTCGAGTGCAGGTCATCTGGCCAACGATTGAAACCCGTCTCTACTAAAGAATACAAAGCTAGCGGTGGTGAGTATACGCCAGTCCCAACTTCTTTCGAGGAGGCTGAGCCAGTGGCGTGATAAACCGGAGGCGGAGCTTACCCAGTGAGCAGAGATCCGGCCACGGCACCCTAGGCGACAAACAGGCTCCGTCTCAAAAGTGCAATAGTCTATGTGGGCCTCAATTTCCTTCCCTTCAAGGAGCAGTTGGGACGGCAAAAGATCTTTAAGGCCAAATGATGAGTCCATTTATTAATTTTTGATTCACCTATTTATTTAGTCAAAAGAGATTGGCACCAGCGCGTTCTAGTGGAAAAGGCTTGGCTCTGAAGTACACAGACCTGAATTTTAATTCCATCTCTACTATATATTAGTTGTGTAACCATAACAGGACATTTTCCCCCCCATTCTGAAGCTCAGTTTTCTTTCTGTAAACTGGAGCACTGTTACTCTGGGGTTGCAAAGATATCAGTGGTTGTGAGATATCAGTGGTTCCCATAGGAGGTAATACCTCCTCTTCAGGGAATTTTGGAAATTTTCTGAGCATTTAGAGAATGAGGACTGGGACTTTAGTTAGTCCACATCTAGAATTCTCCAAAATCTAGACATACCTTTCTGTACCCTAGAAAACCATGCTGTGTTCCAGTTTACTTTGAATGTTTCAGTGAAAATGATGAAGCTGAAAAAATGATGGAGCCCTATTTTCCCTGTAATTATGATGCTTTCACACAATTGTGATGTGTGTTGAACTTGGCACAAATGGATCTACCATATAAATTAAGGGAAAATTACATATTGCTTATTTGGCACTTTACTGAGAATTGTCCATTATTTTGGAGAAGCATGCTGTCATCCAGAATTTTATTCCTGGTATATTTGACTTCCTGATAAAGCACACTTTGTCAATTTGCATGTGTAACTCTCCTGATTACAGTGATCTACCTATACAGGAAAATACGCAAGTTTAGATTTTATTTAAAATGTTAAATGTAGGAATAAATTACTAAATAACATTTAGATTCTTAGTAGTGATTTTGTTTCAAAATTTATTTTGAAAAAACAGAATAAAACCAAAAATTAGGCAAAACATTTTCCAAAAAGACGTCGATAAAGAGAGAAGTCAGGTATCTATTGACCTTACAAGATATGAAGACATGATTTTGTCAGAGACATTTGAACGAGAGCAACTCTATCTTGAATAGGAGCTGGGTAAAATAAGGCTGAGACCTACTGGGCTGCATTCCCAGACAGTCAAGGCTTTCTAAGTTACAGGATGGGATAGGAGCACAAGATATAGGTCATAAAGACCTTGCTGATGAAACAGGTTGCAGTAAAGAAGCCAGCTAAACCCCACCAAAACCAAGATGGTGATGAAAGTGAGCTCTGGTTGTCCTCATTGCTACATTCCCACTAGCACCATGACAGTTTACAAATGCCGTGGCAACGCCAGGAAGTTACCCTACATGGTCTATAAAGGGGGTCATGAATAATCCATCCCCTGTTTAGGATATAATCAAGAAATAACCATAAAAATGGGCAAGGCAGTCCTCGGGGCTGCTCTTTCTAGGGAGTCTTCATTCTTTTATTTTTTTACTTCCCTAATAAAGTTGCTTTCACTTTGCTGTATGAACTTGCCCTGAATTCTTTCTTGTGTGAGATCCAGAAACCCTCTCTTAGGGTCTGGACCAGGACCCCTTTCCTGTAACAATTTGACAAAAGTAATAATGTAACTAAAATACCGAAGGCATTTTTGGATCAGAAAGAAAATGTTTCATTGCTTCTCAGGTAAAACTAACTTAACAAATTAATGTAAAATATGGCAAACTAATACTAGAGAAAAGTTATCATATTAACTGTGTGAATAATTATTAATACTAAAATGGAAATAAATTCCAAGGAGATAATTGTTTTCTTTTTCAACAAGTAACTTTCATGCTTCAAAAATTTTGAGGTGGGGAAAGGTTTAGATACAACTTTATAATGCACTGCAGTTTAGTAAATTTGCACTGAAGAAAAAGAAACACCTCAGGTGGTAATGAAGGTTTACTGCTTGCATATGTTAAATCTGTAAGGGATGAAAAGCCACACAGGAAATGTTACTTTCAAAATTACTGACAATGAATATAAACACATTTCCATTGCCTGAAACTCTTAAAATTAATTAAAACAGTGCATTTCTCAGAATCATCGCCTCTGCTGCAGATGGAACAGCAGCCATGGTGAATGAGGTGAGTGGATGGCAGGAGGACTGTAAAAAACTGCACCAGGTGTTCTAGCCATTGCTTATCTTATGCTCATCAACACGTAGGTATCAAGAATCCTAGTGAAAGACCCCAGGAATCTCCAGTGTTGCTAGTGCTCCCAGTAGCATGGAAAGTGCACCTCTGAATGACAAGATTATTTTATGAACTTGCAGTGACAATGAAAATGTATTTGGATGTCTTATTCTGTATAGCAAAGGAAGTAGCTCTGCTAAGGAGAATGTTTAAAAAATAGATCTTGGCCAGGCGCCGTGGCTCATGCCTGTATTCCCAGCACTTTGGGAGGCCGAGATGGGTGGATCACAAGGTCAAGAGATCGAAACCATCCTGGCCAACATCTCTACTAAAAACACAAAAACTAGCCAGGCGTTGTGGCGGGCACCTCTAGTTCTAGCTACTCAGGAGGCTGAGGCAGGAGAATCGCTTGAACCGGGGAGGCGGAGGTGGCAGTGAGTCGAAAAAGCACCATTGCACTCCAGCCTGGCTGCATGTAGAGGGAGACTCCATTTAAAAAAAAAAAAAAGATCTTATTCACTTTTTGTTGCTGTTGAATAACTTTTAAATTTGTTTAAAAATTATATGTTGAAGCTGAATTACTGAGAAAATATGGGACATATTTCTCAGGCATATTTAAAATCTTGAATAGATCTTCCCAAGTTCTAAGGAAATTAGGTAATTCAAAGGGGACTATAAATATGTGTATTGCACATAACCTTGTTCACTGAGAATTGCATGAGGATACACTTAATGGTTTTATTTGGAAATATTTTGGTTATAATATTACTTAAAATGTATAATAATTGATTTAAATATTTCTATTAGGTTAATATACTAGACTTGATTATTAATTCATTTAAAATGGACAAAGAACATGTTAATGATTTACAGGAAGTTAAATAAGTGACTTTGAGACCAAAATATCTTTCAACTAGTATAGTTAGAAAAGATTTTGCATTTAAGATCTTCACACCTACTCATTTGGAAAGAAGCTAAATTACTTATTTAGCCCTATTTCCAACTCTGTATTTTGCTAAAGATGGTTTCAGTGCAGTAGGGTGGTTACTAAAAAAAAAGTGATGGAACCAATTGCAAGAGCTGAGAGAAGATGAGACTTCTTTTAACAAATGGAGAGTCAAATGTTACCAAGCTACTGGAAACACATGAAACATAGGAATACCAGTGAATTCCATCAATGCAGCTTGCTTTAAAGTTTTCACATTATTTCTATCATGTATATGTAATACAGATATACACAGTTGTATAGCACAACAATAACAAATACATGTTTTGAAAAGTGAGAACTGGATTAGGTTAAAAGTTGTGCTACTTGTTAGTCCTTCTCTGACTTGTCCTCCATGTCTTTCCCACCGTCTTTCCATATACTCTTGTTTAACTATTTTTCTGTCCTGTATTCCCTGTTATTCATTGAAGGATATGGGCCCCAAAATGTAAACACCAAGCAGGATAAATAAAAACAACATATCTAGGCCTATTTTAGTCAAACTGCAGAAAACCAAAGACAAAATCTTGAAGGAAAAATACATTTTAAATATAGTGAAACAAGAATAAGAATCACAGCAGAGTTCTCATTAAAGGTCCATGCAAGCAAGAATAGAGTAGAATGAACTACACAAAGGTTTGAAATCTTTTTTTCAGCAGCCTAAAATTCTATATCCTAGAATTCTACATTCTAGATTCTATATTCAAAAAGTAATTTTTTTTCAGAAGTGAAAGAGAGAGTGCCATCAGCAATCTGGTGGAAGAGGAGGTCCCCACGCCTAGTCCCCTCACAGAAACACCAACTACCCATTGATGGGAATGCCTTTGTGAGAATCCAGGAGGCCACTAGAGAGGCAGTAGCATGCCAGTGGAGCCCCAAAACTGCACCAAGTAGGGTAAGATAAGCAGATTTACTTTATCTGTGTTGCCTCTCCCCCAAGATGACACATCCACACACTGAGAAGGAGTCCCTTGACCCTTGATTTATCAAGTGGGAGAAAGAGAGACTAAGGCCTATGTTCAATTCTCCTAGTATTTGGGGGCACTAACTAAGAGGCACACCTCTGGCTTGCCTCATGTGAAACACTGGGAGAACTGACATGACTAGAGCGTGGGGTTAGCTAGAAATGGGGAAAGAGGCAAGGACTCATAGTGACTGTTGTGCAGATCTTAGCAGTCACCCTGCACCACCATTAGCAGCCTTACCTATACAGGACCTTCTCTAAAGGCCTTGCTATACTGAGAAGACAACCTAACCAACCCAAACTGACCATGGAGTATGGAAAGTGGGGAAAAGTAGCATTACAGTGGAGAAATCTGACAAACACTTTGTTGGCCAGGTCAACATCAACAGTACAAGTCACGTTGATAGCATGTATTCTTGATACGAGGTGTCGAGAATAGCAATTTACCTCCATGGTTTTCCTTTAAAAACTTCATAACCCTAGTCTAATTATTTTTAAAAAGAGATCAATTACAACTGGGAGACATTTTTCAAAATATCTGACCAGTATTCCTCAAAACTGTCAAGGTTATCAAAAACAAAGAAAGTCTAAGAAATTATCATGGCCAAGCAGGGCCTAAGGAGACAGGACAACTGCGTGTAACATGGAATTTTTTTTTTTTTTTGAGATGGAGTGTTGTACTGTCACCTGGGCTGCAGTGCAGTAGCGCGATCCCAGCTCACTCCAAACTCTGCCTCCTAGGTTCGAGCGATTCTCCTGCCGCAGCCTCCCAAGTAGCTGGGATTACAGGCACCCACAACCACATCCAGCTAATTTTTTGTATTTTTAGTAGAGACGGGGTTTTACCATGTTGGCCAGGCTTGTCTCGAACTCCTGACCTTGTGATTCGCCCTCCTTGGTCTCCCAAAGTTCTGGGATTACAGGCAGGAGCCACTGCACCTGGCCATAACATGGAATTTTTGAATGGAATTCTGGAACAGAAAAGGTGAATTAGATGAAAAAGTAAAGAAAGCTGAATATAGTATAAACTTTAGTTAATAATCATGAATCAGCATCATTTCATTCGTTGTAAGAAACCGACCTTTCTAATGGAAGATATCAATGACAGCAAACTGGGCATGGGGTATTTACTCTCAGTGATGGTCAGGTTATTCAGTTAAACCCTAACCTGGTTCTTCTGTGAAGGTATTTTGTAAATGTGGTCAACATCTACAATCTGTTGACTTTAAGCAAAGAAGATTATTTCCTATTATGTGGGTAGTCCTTATTCAATCAATTGGAAGGCCTTAACAGCAACGCTTATATTTTCCTGAAAATATTTGCATTGAGACTGCAGCATAAACTCCTGCCTGGGGGCATCCAGCCTACTTATCTGCAGCACAGATTTTGGACTTGCCAGTCCCCACAATCAGGTGAGCAACGACTTCAAATAAATCTCTTTATAGGTAGACAGACAGATGATGATAGCTGATAGACAGATATAAATAGGTAGATAGATAAATAATACTGATTCTGTTTTTCTGAAGAAGCCTGACTGGTACACTATCTTCATAACTTTTCTGTAAATCCCAAACTATTGTAAAACAAAAAGTATATTATAAAAATTTATCATTAAAAATAATATTTATAAAATCTTGATGACCATTCATTTAAGATACTAACTTGTTCCTCTAAGCATTTAAAAATAATTAGAAATAATTAAACATTTATTTTATCTTTCTGAGTAGCTAACTGTAACATAACAAAAGGTTCTCTTTATTCAAAATTCTAAGTAATAAATACAGAAGAAATAATGGAATTAGAAAGCCACACTTTGCAAAGACTGGTTGATGTAAAAATGCATATTGGAAATATCAGGCTGATACCATCTAAATGTTCTATTTAATGTTAGCATCATTAGAAGTGATACAATACAAATTTAAAATTCTCATAATGCAACAGGAAATCTATAACATCACCTGTGACGTGTTGTTGAAAAATACTGACTTAAATGAACTTTAACTCTGAGTTAAAGAGTTTATAGGACACACATGGAGAAAGAGGAACATGTAAAATAGTGCCACAAAAAAGCACTGAACCAAATGCACATGTGAGGAATGAACAATATGAATGATTCAGATTCTCCTCCGATCTCCCAAAAAAAAGGAAGCAGAAAACAACTAAACAGATAGAATAAATATGATTTATGGGTATTGCTTGAATTCTAATTTAAACAATTTAAACACTGTGAAATACATGAAGACAATAATCGGGGAAATTTGAGTATGACCTATGTGTTAAGTGATATGAAGGAATATTTTTATTTTTATTTTTATTTTATTTTATTTTGAGACGGAGTTTCGCTTTTGATCTTCCAGCCGGGGCGCCCTAGAGTGATCTCGGCTCACTGCAACCCCCGCCTCCCAGGTTCAAGCGATTCTCCTGCCTCAGCCTCCTGAGTAGCTGGGATTACAGGCGCCCGCCATCATGCCTGGCTAATTTTTTGTATTTGCAATGAAAACGGTGTTTCACCATGTTGACCAGACTGGTTTCCAACTTCCCACATCAGGTGATCTCCCCACCTCAGCCTCCAAAGTACTGGGATTACAAGCGTAAGCCATTGCGCCTGGCTGGAATATTTTAATTTTGGTATGATAATGGATGGCACGGTAAATATGTAAAAGCAGCATCTGTTGGCAGTACATGATGAAATATTCACGGTTGAAATGGCATGATGTCTAGGATTTTCTCTGAAATATTTTACAACGTCATCAAATAGAATTGGGGAGATGAGTGAAACAAAACCATTGAGAGCTGATAATTGTTGGAGTTGGTTAATGGATGCAAGGGGGTTATTATACCATAATATCAGCTTTCGGTATGTTTGATTTTCTATAAATAAGACATGCAAAAATAGTTTCTAAAAATACTTTTGAATTCTGACATTATGTTTTCTACAAAAACAAAAATGTAGAAATATCCTTAGTATTTATAAAATTAAATTAATATTGTGACAGGTTACTTTTCTAAAATGGCAACTTTATGGCCAGGAGCAGTGGCTCATGCCTGTAATCTCAGTACTGTGGGAAGATCGCTTGAGCCCAGGAGTTTGAGACCAGCCTGAGCAACAAAGTGAGATCCCGTCTCTATTAAAAATAATAATAAAATAAAAGATAATAAAATGGCAACGTTTTCTAAAAACATTTGTGTGATGGAAATAACATGAAATAAGATTACACAGCTCTAAAATAAATAAAGTAAATAATATTTAAAAAGAAAAATAAAGATAAAAAGAACAAAGGAAAGAAGGAGAGGAATGAAAAAGAGAAAGAAAATCATTGGTTGATACATTTTTATTTTTAAAATTATTTATTCCAGTACTGTTTGATGTCTACTTAAAATTTTTAAATAATCATTATTTTTGCCTAGAAACATCATTGTACAAGACTCTTACAAAGCTATGATTTAATTTATTATCTTGTTAAGCACTTTTACTATAGAACAGGCACATTACATTGTTTGATGCTAAGAACAATATTGTGTACCACACTATAATAAAGGTTGCAGAAATACCTTCAAATCATCAAAAAAGCAGTTACCACAGCTTTGACCAAGATCTGAATGGAAAGATGGAAGCTGGAATTGAACACAAGATGCGTAAAGATCAAAATTCTTTGGAGGAAAAGAAAGACAGCCCAGTCATTATGTAGAGGATCTATATTCATCTGTGCTCTGAGAGTCAATGTGTTAACAGGCGTTCTGTGGGCATGGAGAGCCTCTGAAAATTAAAATGACGAAGAAACAGAGGGGAAAATTAAGGTTTCAACAGGACAGAAAGGTACTTGTTAATTTGTTACCAATGAAGATTAAATATTAATATATTACATTTTCAAATGCAATTTTTATTTTTATTTTTGCCCTGAATTTTAGTATTGGTGTTTAAATATATTTCAGTATAAAATATCATCCTTAATTTTTCTGCTTCTTTGATTTTGTTGCAATTCTCTTCGTTGCCTTTTTTCTTCAACATAACTTTAAACACTATACCTCTTCTTTGGGATTTACTGACTTACTACTTGACAGGGACTCTCTGCTTGATCAAATTTCAGTCCGGCTCCTCTGAGTCCTCTTTTCAACCAGGCCTCATCCTTAGCCCTTTCCATGGCCTGCTCAGTCCAGCTTTAGCAAAGAATCTTCCTAAGCCAGTTTATCCAGAAGCACCATCCCACCGTTGATATCCAATCAAGCTCTTCTACTTTTATCACCTTTGCTACTCAACTGCATTCCTCTCAGTAACTTTCCATCCTCTCCTTCTGCTTACTGCTTACTGTCTATGGATCCCCACTGACCCTCATTGTATTTGGAGTTGAATGTAACCTCTCTCCTATTGCAACTCTCTCCCGCCCTGCTGTAATAGTCTTGAATAAAATATTTCTTACCATTTTGTAAAATGTCAGAATGATTTGTCTTTAACATACTGTGAATAATAATTGACTCTGCTACAAATTATATAAAAATTAGCAATCTGTTCTCACATAGAAATCCTTTGTTGAATCCTTTCAATTTGGTTACCTATATTTTTAATTGCATTAGTCATTGTTCTCCAAATACAAAGAACCAATTACATATATATAAAATGTGTGTGTGTGTGTGTGTGTGTGTGTGTGCCTACTCTGTTTTATGCTGCTATAATAGAATGCTACAGAGTGGGTAATTTATAAATAACAGAAATTTATTCTCCTACAATTCTGGAGGCTTGGAAGTCCAAGATCAAGGCAGGTTAGGTCTAGTCTCTTTGCTTCCATAATGGTGCCTTGAATGCTATGTCCTCTGGAGAGGACAAACAGTATGTCCTCACATGGCAGAAGAGCAAAGGAGAAAGCACTAATTCCCACAAGCCCTTTTTATAGCAGCATTAATCCATTATTGAGGGTGCCATGGCCTAATCAACTCCCATTAGGATCTACCTCCCAACACTGTCGCATTGGGGATTGAGTTTCCAACACATGAGTTTGGAAAGGGAAAAAAGTGTTCAGCCATTCAAAGCAGCAATATATGTATGTGTATATTGCTTTGTGTGGGTGAGAGGGATTTATTATGAGGAGTTGCTTCACATAGTTAGGAAGCTGAGAAGTCCCTTAAACTCCTGTCTGCAAGCTACAGAATCAAGAAAGTCAATGATGTAATTCAGTCTGAGTTTGAAGGCCTGAGAACCAAAGAAACTGATGATGTACATCCCAATCTGAGGACAAGAGAAAATGAGATGAGATGCATCATCTCAAGTAGTCACATAGGAAAAAGGAGCAAATTTCTCCTTTCTTTACCTATCTTAGTCTCTGTTGCTATAAGGGAATATATCCTGAGGTTGGGTAATTTATAAAGAAAAGCAGTTTATTTGGCTCATAGTTCTGCAGTCTGTACAAGAAGTATGGCACCTGCATCTCCTTTTGGTGAGGACCTCAAGTTGCCTGCACTCATGGCAGAAGGGAATGGGGAGCCTGTATGTGCGGAGATCACATGGCAAGAGAGGAAGCATGAGAGTGCAGGGAGGTGCCAGGTTCTTTGTATCAACCAGCTCTTGTGGTAGCTAACAGAGCCAGAACTCACTCAACTGCAAGGAAGGGCATTAACCCATTCATGAGGGGTCCACCCCTATCATTTCCCACCGGGCCCTGCCTCCATTATTGGAGATTAAAATTCAACATGAGATTTGGAGGGTCAAATATCCAAACTAGAGCATCAACTTTTATTCTTTTTAGGCCCTCAATGAGTTGGATGATGCTCAACCACTTTGGAGAGGGCATGCTGCTTTACTCAGTTCACTGATTCAAATGCTAATTTCACCTGGAATCACCCTCACAGACACCCCAAGAAACATGTTTAATCTGGGAGCCCCATGGCCCACTCAAGCTGACATAGAAAATTAACTATCAAATTAATCTTAGTTTTTTTTTTTCTGGAGACTCTTGCAGTGCCTTTACAGAATAAATATAAATGTATTTTCTTTGATTTATGTACCTAAGAAGTTATCCAGCATCCTTAAAGTAAGAAAAATAACACATATATAATTTCTTCCATTTCATTGTGCTTTTGATTCATATATTATAACTTTTACAATTGTCAATAAAAGCTATGAAAGACTAAAATGTAGTTGAAAAGTATAGTTGATTTCCTATCCAGCTCATCCATCTGGGTTATCACTGCCTTTCATGGTCTTTGAGCTATTTTGCAACTTGGTAGGTAGTAGAAAACTGATGATAATGCAAACATCTCATCCATAGAAATGCGAATTAATTCTAGGTTGCTTATTGTCCTGTGGATAGAGCTGCTTTACATCTATTTGTAAATAGACTTCAGAGTTCTTTATGTCCTATATGTTGTTAGTTTTATTTTTGTTTGTTTTTGTGTTTTTTGTTTGTTTGTTTGTTTGAGACAAATTCTCGCTCTGTCACCCAGGCTGGAGTGCAGTGGGGTGATCATAGCTTACCGCAGCCTTGAACTCCTGGGCTCAAGCAGTCCTCCAACTTTGGCCTCCCATGTAGCTGGGACCGCAGGCACGTGCCACCACGCCCAGGTAATTTTTTTTTTTTTTTTTTTTGGTAGAGACAGGGTCTCACTATGTTGCCCAGGCTGGTGTAAACTCCTGGGCTCAGGCAATCCTCACACCTTGGCCTCCTAAAGTGCTAAGATTACAAGAGCCAATGTGCCTGGCCCATTGGTCATTTTTTGAATTCTCTTTTGAACTGGTTATAACATTTTATAAGTAGTCTCATTAATTTTTTAAGTTAAATAAAATATTTGACATATGTTCACTTTATATTTGTATCATAGTCATCCTTTTCCTTTTCCAAAAAAAGATCCTGTGACACAATGTTGAGAATTAGAACATTTACCTTTTGAATCATGTTTCCCCCAGTTTAGTCATTCTTCTACATGTACAAGTGTTTAACACCTTACACCAGAACATTTTGCCACGCTTCCAAGTTGAATTGTTGCTTGGCTAAACTCTGTGGTCTGGGTCTTTTTCTAAAAGTGTTCTTGGATATCATGCTTGCTGAGGTTCTTCATATTTGTGGTCCGTCCGCTGTCTTCACCCTTGAACGACGATGTGAGGACGAACATCTTGTGCTCCACTTTCCCTCAGGACTGTCTTCCTGGTATCAGATGCTGTTCTGGAGAAATCTGAGGCCAATTTATTTTTCCTCTTTTTAAGTAACTTGCTTTGTCTGCTGGTGATCTGAACAATTCCCTTTTTCATTAAAATTCACTAACAAATGGAATATGTTTCAATGCTGGGCATTTTATATCAATTTTTCTGGAACTAAGTATGCCTTTGTGACCCACACAAGCAGTTCTTTCTTTACTTCTGGAAAATTCCATTTCATTAAAACTTTGAATAAAAATTTTGCTTTCCTTTTAAGAGTTATTTATTACAAAGGCATGTATTATCTTAGTGTTAGATTACCTATTTTTTCTCTATAATGTATTATCTTTCCTTTAATTGTTTTAATAAAGTTGTTTTTTACTCAGCATTCGTGGTGCTTATTTAAAACCATTTTTCTATATGTGTAATTTAGTTTTAAGCTGTTCTGACTTTTTCCTTTGCTATTTCTATTTCTTCCCTTTCTTCAGTAATATATAAATTTTATTTGGAATTTTCTAATCACCACAATCTCTGTCTTTAGCTCCATTTAATACCCTATGTTTGAGCTTATTTAAATGTAAATCATTATTTACATATTCTTCTGCATAGAGTAAAATATTAGTGACTTTATTTCCCATTCATCTTTTTTTTAAATTTTTTTTTTTTAAATTTTTTTTACAGAGTCTTACTCTGTTGCCCAGGCTGCAGTGCAGTGGTGCAATCTCAGCTCACTGCAGCCTCCATCTCCTGGGTTCAAGTGATTCTCCTGCCTCAGCTTCCTGAGTAGGTGGGATTATAGGCACATGCCACCAAGCCTGGCTGATTTTTGTATTTTTAGTAGAGCCAGGGTCTCACCATGTTGGCCAGGCTGGTCTCAAACTTCTGACCTCAAATGATCCACCTGCTTTGGCCTCCCAAAGTGCTGGGATTACAGGTGTGAGCCACCACACCCGGCCTCCTTCATCTTTTGCTTCCTTTCTTTCCTTTTTTCACTCTCCCACCTTCCAGTCCCTCTCTTTCTCTCTCCTCTTCTTCAGGTATTGATTGCTGCATAAATACCGTGATTCGAAAGTGGATGACTCTGTCCAAAACTTCTATTTTATTTATTTATTTTTTATTTTTATTTATTTATTTAATTTTTTGAGACAGGGTCTCACTCTGTCACCCAGGCTGAATGCAGTGGTGTGATCATGACTCACTGCAGCCTCCACCTCCCAGGCTCAAGTTACCCTCCCATCTCATGCAGCACCATGCCTGGCTAATATTTTAATTTTGTGGACATGGGGTTTCACTTTGTTGCCCAGGCTGGTCTCCAACTTTTGGGCTCAAGTAAGCCTCCTGTCTTGGCCTCCCAAAGTGCTGAGATTACAGGCGTGAACCACTGCACCCAGCCTAAGAACTTCTCTTTGTACTAATATGATGTGGATTGATTCTCCTAGATTTAAAAACCACATTTGCAGAATTATAAGTAATGAGAGAAATCTCACATGACTGACTCCATATTGCATCTAACATCATGGGCGATTTTTTTTTTTTTTTTTGCTTATTCTAGTCCAGAGGCCAAGATGGCCATGAGAGAAATTTAGTTTCCAGTTCAACTTAGAGGCAAGGGAAACTGACCCCCTCCTTGCCAGGAGATCGAAGCTACATTCTTAAGAGAGGTTAGAATTACGGTAAGGCCTGAACTTTGCTAAAGAATAGGCAGCATTAATCAATGATCTGCCATTGTGGAGCACGTTTTCCTAAAAGTTGCTGACTGCCCCAGAGTCATGTAACTGGGGGTTGCAAGATTTATAACTTCCCCAACCACTCCTAGAGATAACATAACTATCAATAAACCTAAAGAACTGGTCTTTGAGATGTTTTTCAGGTTTGGCATTCAGGCAGACTAAGAGATGCCACCTGGTCCTGAGACCCCCTCCCAGCATTGACTCAGCTGAAAGAAGACAGTTTTAGACGCTCCTGTGATTTTATCAGTTGTTCCAGTTCCCCAGCCCCCTGCCCACCAAAGTACCCTCTAAAAACCCTAGACTCTGAATTACTGGAGAGATGAGTTGGAGAAGTTTCTGCCTGCTCTCCTACTCTTGGCTGGCCCTGTGGTTATTAAATTCTTTCTTTGCTGTGATATTGGTTCCCATTGGTTCTTTTGGGGCAAGAGGCAAGAAGAGCCCCTCTGGCTGTTAGAGCTTCCTTCTCAGGCTGCACGGACCTGCTCCACGTCCCCTGTATAGTGATGTGGTCATTGTATGCTCAGGTCTTATGTTCCGGGTGGGGAGGTACAGGCTCAGAGAGGACAATGAGCAGCCACATAGTTAGTCCCAGACTCTGCCCTGTCCTCTGCACTTCTCTTGAGTATCTTTAAGCCAAGGGAGCATATCCTGTTGCAAGATGTCCTGGAATCCAGCAGTCAACATTAACCTGATTTGACTTTTTTTTTTTTTTTTCCCAGATGGAGTTTTGCCTTTATTGCCTAGGCTGGAGCGCAATGGCACGATCTGGGCTCACGGTAACCTCCGCCTCTCAGGTTCAAGCGATTCACCTGCCTCAGCCTCCCGAGTAGCTGGGATTACAGGCAGGTGCCACTACGCCCGGCTAATTTCGTATTAACAGGGTTTCTCCATGTTGGTCAGACTGGTCTCGTACTCACAACCTCAGGTGATCCACCTACCTCAGCCTCCCAAAGAGCTGGGATTACAGGCATGAGCCACCGCACCCGGCCCAACCTGATTTGACATTTTACCTTCTTTGGGTTATGTCCTCCTTCCTGGGTAGGAACTTGGACCTGCAGCCTCCCTCCTGCTAAACGGACTGATCCTTGCCCTCACCTGACTGTTCTACCCCCACACCTATTGCCCCTCCTGGAAGCAGAAATGGCTTTGATGGAAGGCAATTGGGCCGCTGTGAGAGGACTCCACAAGGCCTTCCCGAGATGTTCTCTGGGTGTGTATTTCTTACCTACAATCTATTCCCCTAATTTTTAATTTATTACTCAAGATAAGTAGGTCTTTTTGTTCCTTTTTTTCCCTGTTTTCTCCCTTGAGGAAGTCACCAGTATAGACTCCCTGAGGGCTTGTTTTGGTTTTGTGGTTGTTGTTCCTACAGAATGAGGAGTGTGGAAAAGGTCATGCGCACCCCTCTCCTGTTACTTCTCCCAGTCCAGGCATCACATGAGCCGGTCAGGACCTCTGTTAGCTCTTTCCAAGCACTGCCAGGAGCACAAAGAGAAGAGCTATGTGGAGCTGCACCATGCTGTGTTTTGAATATTTTTAGATAATTCATTGTTGTGCTTAATGGTGAGCCACCTAGCCATCAAACAATTCATTTTAAATGTGTGCTGGTGTCCTTTCTCCTGCCTTCTTTCGCTGCCTCTTTTTTCCTCTCATTTCCATTATAACTCATTCTCTGTTCATGTTGTGAGGTTCTAGGATAGGAAGGCTTTCATGTGCAACCTCACTTTACCAATTTAAGTGTGAAATCACACAATGCTTCCCGGAATTCCTCAGGCTGCAAGGCCGGATGGCAATTTAAATACAGCTACCGAAGTTAAAATCCACACAACAGTTCTGCTCCTCTATGTGGCCAAAGGTACATTCAAAAAGCTGATAGTGAGCATGTTTATTTCTAGCCATCCCTGGAGAAGCAGCAAGAGCTTTGAGGTGTCACTTTTAGATTTTTAGAATGCACTTTTAACAAAAGCAAATATTTTTGCATCCTTTCAGGGTCACCTGATTGTGGAAAAATTGAGTTTGAGCAAAACTGGCATGGCCGTACTGGATGGATCTCAGCATGACCAGGGCATATTTGAGCTCAAATCCACTGTGCCAAGAACACATTCTGCCAAGGACCACCACCTCTTCCCACAACTGTGAGTGGGTTTATGTCATCACAGGAGGTGCAAAAACGTGTGGCGAGGTAAGTGAATTGGGATGTCGTTAGCTTCCCCGAGCAAGAGGGCAGCTTTCCTGCCTTAGAAGAAAAGAAAACACAGCAGGATAATTAAAAGCATGAGACTTTGGTTCCAACAGACAGTGGCTTCTCCTTCCTTAAGTTGCCCTTATTTTGTAGTAAGTTATAACATTTTTATTTTCTACCACCTTATTACTTCGTTACATGAACAAAAAATAAAATCCTAAAGCCAACCATCTAAATGGACCTCTCCTTTCAGCCAGAATATTCCAAAGTTAAGCTGAAAAACTGGTTAAGGTCATAACGGGAAGTGGGGGTTAGACATGCCTCATTATACTCTCCTCCCTTTTGGAATTCAGGAAAAGCCAACCACTATTTAACATCAACACACATGTTAAGTCTGATAAGCCACATATACAACCTAATCTAGTCTCTCTGAAGCCTGCTACTTGGAGGCTTCATCTGCATGATAAAACTTTGGTCTCTACAACCCCTTATTGTATGTAATTCTGACATTTATTCCTTTATATTGATAATAACTCTTTCAACCAATTGCCAATCAGGACATTTTTAACTATACCTGTGACCTAGAAGCACTCCCCAGACAATACTTCAAGTTTTCGTGCCTTTCCAGACCAAGCCAATGTGTATCTTACATGTACTGATTGACCTCTCATGTCTCCCTAAAATGTATAAAACTAGGTTGTGCCCTGACCACCTAGGGCACTTGCTCTCAGGATCTCCCGAGGGCAGAATCACAGGCATTGGTCACTCATATTTAGCTCAGAATAAATCTCTTCAAATATTTTACAGAGATTGACTTTTTGTTGATAATTACATACATGATGCTACTATGTATCATATATTTCTTATGTGCCAGGTCCTATATTCGATGTTTTATCAACACAATTTCATGTCATTTCCACAACAGCCCTACAAATAAATACCATGTATTTGGTTGGGAGACACTGAGTCACTGAGTGATTACATCACTTGTCTAGGTTCACTTAGCTAGTGTGGGGGTCTGGATCCAAGCCTAGGCAGGCTGACTTCAGAGACAACCTCACTCTGGGCTACATTTGTAGAAAAGTCATAGCTCTTAGCACATGGAACACACTGGAATCTGAAAGACCCAGCATGGCAAGCCTTCAGCTTCATGGGAATGAGCCCATCACAGTTTCTCTGAGACTACAAAGAGGCACCATCGTATCCACATTGCAGGGTTGAGCTGTGAATTCCTGAGAATCTCTGTGGGGTGTCCGTGCCCAGTACCATCTAAATGGTTGCTTATTCATGAACTCTGTGTAGATTTACATCATCCACAGTTTTAAAAAATACATGAATCCCCGAAGAAACAATTCTCACAGATATTTTCCAGATGTGAGACAACTGAAGAGGAACGATTGCAATAAATACAGTCAGCAGAAAATATTTTAATGTATATTTCAGACTAATGCTGGAAGATAAATGGTAGTCAAAATGTAAAGGATACATTAACGTTTTCAAATGGTATGATCTAAACTTGAATTATCCATCCACAGCTTTGGTAATTATTTTAGCAAATTGCAGCCCTTTCCTCTGACCAAATTTCCAGCTAGGGAGAGCAGGAGGCCTGGTATCTGAGGAAATGAGTCATTTATAGGGACCTGTGAAAGTGAACTTCAGCTGTTCCTGTCTCTGTGCAGATGAGAGAAGGTGGCACTTGGGTTTCAGTCCTGTAGACCTCACCTACTGATATTCTTCTTAGTCAATGAGAAAAGAAAATTCAGCTATCTTGACCACAAAGAACAAAAATGGAGTGGTCTAGTATGGGATGAATTTTGTCATCCCAAAACATATTAAAGTTCTCACCTCCAGCACCTGTGAATTTGACCTTATTGAGAAATGATCTTTTCGGATGATCAAGTCAAGCTGAGGTCCTATGGGTGGGTCCTAATCCAGTATGACCAGTATTCTTATAAAAAGGGAACTTGGACGCAGAGATAGACATGCAAACAGGAGATGTGCAGACGAAGACAGAAGTTTGCAAGCCATGGAACACCAAAGGTAGCCAGCAAAACACCAGAAGCTGGGAGAGAGGCCTGGAGCAGGTTCTCCCTCATAGCCTCGCAAGGAACCAACACTTCGGACACCTTGCCTTCAGACCTCTGGCCTGCAAAATTGTAAGAGAATCTATTTTTGTTGTGGAAGTCATCTAATTTGTGGTGCTTTGCTACATGAGCTGCAGGAGATTAACGTGCAGCCTTTGGCAATGAGCTACATTCTCCCTCTTGCCCACTGCAGAGGTCAATGCACTAAAATGCTTGCAGTGCCAGGTCTTTCAGATTCCAGTGTGTTCCATGTGCACTAAAATGCTGTGCCAGATTCTGAACTTCAGAAGACTTAGTTTGGAAGAATTTCAAATGGAGATATGAAAACATAGCTGAAGGGCATAGCCTAGAAGAGCTTGAGTGAGGACAGACTGAGGACGGCAGTATTATTGTATTCTTGAACAGTTGAGAAGCTAATGCTAGCTAGTTAGGAAGGGATTAGAACTAGAGAAGCCAAGGAAATGTCTCCAAGTCTCCATTTCCAGAGATTCCTCATGGATTCAACTCAACCAAATTTATTCCTCACGTACAAGACCATAAAGGTTGACAGAGAAAGAAGCTGCACAGCTAAAGCATGCATTTGAAAAAGACAAAAAAATGCATTAAGAAAAACTTGGGGCTGGGTGTGGTGGCTCACGCCTGTAATCCCAGCACTTTGGGAGGCTGAGGCAGGTGAATCACTTGAGATTAGAGTTTGAGACCAGCCTGACCAACACGGAGAAACCCTGTGTCTACTAAAAACACAAAAACTAGCCCGGCATGGTGGCGCATGGCTGTAGTCCCAGCTGCTCTGGAGGCTGAGGCAGGAGAATCACTTGAACCGGGGAGGCGGAGGTTGCCGTCAGCTAAGATTGGGCCATTGCACTCTAGCCTGGGCAACAAGAGTGAAACTCTGTCTCAAAAACAAAACAAAACAAAACAAAACAAAACAAAACAAAACAAAGAAAAAGGAAAAGAAAACTTGGCCGGGCGCAGTGGCTCAAGCCTGTAATCCCAGCACTTTGGGAGGCCGAGACGGGTGGATCATGAGGTCAGGAGATCGAGACCATCCTGGCTAACACGGCGAAACCCCGTCTCTACTAAAAAAAAAAAAAATACAAAAAACTAGCCGGGCGAGGTGGCGGCGCCTGTAGTCCCAGCTACTCAGGAGCCTGAGGCAGGAGAATGGCGGGAACCCGGGAGGCGGAGCTTGCAGTGAGCTGAGATCCGGCCACTGCACTCCAGCCTGGGCCACAGAGCGAGACTCCGTCTCAAAAAAAAAGAAAAAGAAAACTTGTAGAAAATTGTGGCAGAGGGGCAGAAAGATGACCTTTTCTGATAATGTTGAATTATTCATAGGTTTTGGCATATTCTCCCTGAAAATTCAATGCAACTTCAAAAACAGCAGAAATTGTTATCCATATTCGATCAGAAAACTTGTTACAAGGAAAATGAGAGAGTGGGTATGAACCTACAAGGAGATATCTTGCAAGTGGAAGGACTTGTAGAGAAAAGTTTGAATGATACTGACAAATCAAAGGACATCAATAAAGCACGAAAGACAATTCCAGCAGGGAAAGAAAGAAGATACTAGCCTTGTTAACATTAACCAGGCCCATGTATAGGATGATTATTTAACTCTCAGGATAGAAAGGAATATATAATAGCATAATAATATAATAGCAAGAAAGATATGAATTATCTTATCTAAAAGAAAACTGATGCTCAGAGATCTTAAGTGATTTGCTTCAGGTCACAAAACTAGTGGAATTCAAAATCCAAAAATGAACACCAATAAGTCTAACTTTAAAAGCCAGGATTTTGGATGATGAGAAAATCACTGGAAAGAACATGACTTCCACTTTTGAATCAATAATTTACATTGCCTTGAAAGCTTCATCATTTCTGTCTGGAATATCCTTGTATCTACACATTCTGAAATCCATTTTTTTATAAGAAAGATGAACTGTGTAAAAATAAAGTTTGAAATAAAGACGGACTCTAAGTCATTGAGTTCTAAGGTATTTCTTGGAAAAATAAATCCACTCCCTTCTGGGTCCCACACCATCTGTTTCTCTAGCTATGTCCAGGACATCCGATAACCAATGGTTTAAAGTTGTTGCCAAATCCGGTGAATTTTAAAGGACATTTAATCAGAAATAGGCTTCCAAGCAGCTGTCATATATTGTCAATGTGATTAGAAGCTGGCAGGCAAGAGAATGTCTTGAAAATTGACAGAAAAACAGCCTGAAGTAGAATAACATCACAAAATGATTGTGACTTGAAGGCTGGCCAGGCGCAAGTGCCTATGTTATGATAAAAACTCTAGAACTGGTAGTCATCTCTCTTTATAAAATTGCCAATAAGTTTATAATAAAATATTGTTTTCAAGGGTGTTACAATATTTTAATGAATTGGCCAAAAGAACAAATTATTGAGGAAATAGAATAGTCTGATAGAGAATTTTGCTGAGTTTTGTTCTCACGTGTGCAATTGACTTTCAGTCTTATAGTTGGAATGGGATTTTCTTTTTTCTTTTTTTTCAACCTTTATTTTAGATTCAGGGGTACATGTGCAGGTTTCTTTTTTGTTTTTTTGTTTTATCAACTTTTATTTCAAGTTCTGGGGAACATGTGCAGGACATAAAGCTTTGTTCGTAGGTAAATATGTGCCGTGGTGATTTTCTGCACAGATCAACCTATCACCCATGTATTAAACCTAGCATGCATTCACTGTTCTTTCTAATGCTCTCCCTCTCCCCAATCCTGTGACAGGCCCCACTGTGTGTTATTCCCCTCCCTGTGTCCATGTGTTCTCATAGTTCAGCTCTCACTTATGAGTGAGAACATGTGCTGTTTGGTGTTCTGTTCCTGCATTAGTTTGCTGAGGATAATGGCTTCCAGTACCACCCAAGTCCCTGCAAAGGACACAATCTTGCTCCTTTTTATGGCTGCATAGCATTCCATGGTGTATATGTACCACATTTTCTTTATCCAGTCTACTGTTGATGGGCATTTGGGTTGATTCCATGGCTTTGATATTGTGAAGAGTGCTGCAATGAACATACACATGCATGTATCTTTACAATAGAATGATTTATATTCCTTTGGGTATAAACCAAATAATGGGATTGTTGTATCAAATGGTATTTCTGCTTCTAGATCTTTGAGTAATTGCTACACTGTCTTCCACAATGGCTGAATTAACTTTCATTCCCACCAACAGTGTAGATGTGTTCCTTTTTCTCTGCAACCTTGCCAGCATCTGTTGTTTCTTGAGTTTTTAATAATCACCATTCTTACCGGCATGAGATGGCATCTCATTGTGGTTTTGATTTGCATTTCTCTAATGATCAGTGATGTTGAGCTTTTTTTCATATGTTTGTTGGCTGCATGAATGTCTTATTTTGAGAAGTGTCTGTTTATGTCCTTTGCCAACTTTTTAATGGGGTTGTTTGTTTGTTTTCTCGTAAATTTGTTTAAGTTCCTTGTAGGCTCTGGATATTAGGTCTTTGTCAGATGGATAGATTGCAAAAATGTTCTCCCATTCTGTAGGTTGTCTATTGACGCTGATGATCATTTCTTTTGCTGTGCAGAAGGTCTTTGGTTTAGTTAGATACCATTTGTCAATTTTTGCTTTTGCTGCAATTGCTTTTGGTGTTTTATCACAAAATCTTTGCCTGTGCCTATGTCCTGAATGGTATTGACTAGATTTTCTTCTAGAGTTCTTATAGTTTTGGGTTTTACATTTAAGTCTTTAATCCATCTTGAGTTAAGAGTTGTATAAGGTATAAGGAAGGGGTCCAGTTTCAATTTTCTGCATATGGCTAGCCAGTTCTCCCAGCACCATTTACTAAATAGGGAATCCTTTCCCCATTGCTTGTTTTTGTCAGGTTGTTGAAGATCAGATGGTTGTAGGTGTGCAGTCTTATTTCTGAGTTCTCCATTCTGTTCCTTTTGTCTATGTGTCTGTTTTTGTACCAGTACCATGCTGTTTTGGTTACTGTAGCCTTGTAGTATAGATTGGAATCAAGTAGTTATCTCTTAATGAGCATCCAAGAACCAGGTACCTGCACACATTCTCGTCAACTGTCTTTTCAACAAGGGAAGGGACAGGCATCATTTATGACTTCCTCAATGTAGAAGAGATAACAGTCTCTGAAATGAACAGTTCACAGAAAGACAAATATTACCACCAAAGATGGAAGAGAGTTATTTTGGAGGCAATGACTTTGTGTTCATGTGACTTCTCAAAGTCACCAGCAGTGGCAGTTCTGAAATGTGGTTTAGGTTCCAGTTCACAGATAGACTTTGCTTCCAGAAAAGCCGGTCTGATGTTGAAGTCTCAGCTGTAGGTGTGCACAGTCTTCATTGTGCCAGGTGCACCACCTTGCAGAGTAAAGGACCCATTATTTTATTATGGAAATCACAGACACAAAAGCAGAGTGTAATGAGCTGCCATGTACACATCACCCAGCTTCAACAGTTATCAACTCATGGCTAACTCAAAGCATGATGGTTTTATTTAAAGAAAAATCCAGGTGCTTGTCTGTCTCAACTTTTCCTGTGTATTAGTTGGCTCATACGCAGTGACCAATATTTTTAGATTTAGGTTAAAGGGGGAGAAACTGCTGATTCAGAAAGGCAGAGGTTCCTAAGTTGAGAGTTAAACTGATCATCTTTCCTAATAATAGGCTAATATGGACAAAATATAAAGCATGTAACAACTATTTGGATTGGAAACAAAAATTGAACATTGTTTTTAGCAAGAAATAGTCTTCCTTGGGCCAGGCATGGTGGCTTATGCCTTTAATCCCAGCACTTTGAGAGGCCGAGGTGGATGGATCACATGAGGTCAGGAGTTCAAGACCAGCCTGGCCAACATGGCGAAACCCTGTCTCTACTAAAAATACAAAAATTAGCTGGGCATGGTGATGGGTGCCTGTAATCCGAGCTACTCAGGTGGCTGAAGCACTAGGATCGCTTGAACCTGGGAGGCAGAGGTTGCAGTGAGCTGGGATAGCACCATTGCACTCCAGTGACAAAGTGAGACTCCGTCTCAAAAAAAAAAAAAAAAAAGTCTTCCTTGTTATTTCTTCATTCAACGCTCTCTCATTATCTCCCTTCACACCATGGTCATGACTTGCTGAATGAGTCTGTCCATTCATCAGGGTTCTTACACTAGAATGTTTAGGCATATCCAACAAACAAAACTGAGGGTCCTAGGTGGGGCACTACCTCCTGGGGACCATAGTGTTTCTTGAAAATGAGTGCTTATCTCATGGGTATTCACGTTCTAAGCCAAATCCACTGTGCAGGCTGCATTCGTCCTGCAAGTTGCTAGTATGAGACCCTGCCTCACCTCAGTCTTCTCATTTAGTACTCATCACAATTGTGCATGTATGCATTTTTGTTCCTATTTAACAGATATTCCATTGGAAGCTCAACCTCAAATCTGATGACACGAATTGCTTTTATGTCCTTACGTCCTTGTCACCTCAGCTATTTCCAAGACCACAACCTAGAAATTGTGAGAAGCCTACCCAGGACCACACTGACAACATAGTCTTCCATGGTTCAACCTCCTGCCCCTTCCCGGTGCCAGTGTTCCCAAATGCAGGGGGATTTCAGACCTTCAGCTTTTCATTTATCTCCAAGGCACAGATGCCGAGGTATTCCCATGTCTGTCTTCAGAGTCTCATTTGCAAATTGGCAGCTTCATACCACTCTCGCTATCTGCATTGCTGTAGTTACACCTGAGCTGATGTGTACCCGAGGAAAGTGTGCTGTGACCCAGTGTTTGGGTGACTCGTCTAAAGCCATTCAGAGTGTCTGACTCCTGGTGCATGGGGAGCCTTGCTGGGTCATCTTCTCATCTCTGCCCGGCCACTAATGCTTGCCTTTTAAGACTGTAGATGAAAAGGGTCAAACTCTGAAAAATATTTGAAAAGAATTCTACCGAGCCAGATATAAGGAACCAATAGCCTGTGACGCAGCTCTAGGAAATCATGAGAACATGAACCCAAGGTACTTGGGCTACAGCCTGGCTTTATACATTTTAGCGAGATGTAAGACATCAATCAATACAGGTGAGATGTACATGGATTCTGCTCAGAAAGGCAAGATAACCTGAAGTGGGGAGAGGAGTTTCCAGATCATAGGTCGATTCAAAAATTTTCTGTTGGCAATGGCTGAAAAAGTTCATCTAAAGACCTGGACTCAATAGAAAGGAATGTCTGGGTTAAGATAAAACGTTGTAGAGACCAAGGTTTTACCATGTAGATAAAGCAAAATGAAACCAAAGTAAGAATTGAACTTGAGAGGCTTTGAATATGGAAGAGGCCCAAGCCCAGGAATGCAGGAGGCCCCCAGAAGTAGGAAAAGGCGTGAAAATCATTTCTGCACTAGAATCTCCAAAAGCCCTGCTGACACCTTGACCAATAAGAAATATAATAAACTTATTTCATTTTAAGTCACTGAGTTTGTGATAATTTGTTACAGCACCAATAGGAAGCTAAAACATCCCATCAGCCCTCTTTGACTAGACCCCTTTTAACTCCATTACTCCAGCAGTAAAGATTTTTTAAAAGCAACAGTAAATTCAATGAAGTGTTACATACATTTATGTAATCACAATAGCTTTTTCATATATTTGAAAAATAATGTATTTATATAAATGCATATGTATAAGTGTGTCATTAGAGTTAGGATAAACCATATGAAACTGCTATTTGCATAGGACAGGAATGGAATATTAGCAATATGATATACTTCAATCTTATATATATGTGGTAGGCAGCATTATTTCGTGTATCCATAATGGCTGGTACATACGTGGTCGTGAGGACAGCTGTTAGGTAGTCTATAGCCCCACCATAGTTTTGGTCCAGACTTTGGTCCAGACTTTGGGAATCGTCTCTCTGAGGATGAAGATAGCTAGAAGATAAATGTATCTATAAACCTATGTTTATAGTTCCTACTGCTTCTTCCTAGAGCATATAAGTAATCAACATGACTGTGAGGGAAACAAAAAGCATGTTTTATGACAAGTGACACCACTCCTCAGCATGTCAATAGATTTGCCTTAAGCAGAAATGTTTCCTCTTAAATTAGTGCAACTGAATCTTAATGTTCCTATGCTGATATGTGTGCATCTGTGTGCACATGTGTGTGAAGTCAGTGAATTGGAATCCACCTGCAGAAAGCCCAGAGTAAGCCTAAGGAAATGAACCTTTAGGAGAGTCAAAAGTTTCTCTAATAAGACATCTATGTGTTTAAATAAACCAGGGCAATGAGACAGTCCCAACCACTTTTATTTTCCCCTAACTCAACAGAAGAAAAAGAAAGCTAGTTAAGGGAGAAAAGAAGATGATGTGAGAGAGAAGGAAGAGAAAAAGGAGGAGGTGGAGGAAGAGGAGAAAAGGGAGAAAGGAACAAGAGGAAGGAAAGGAGGGAGGGGAGGAGGGAGAGAGAGAAAATATAGAGATGAAATAAAAGAGAAGCTGTTAGTGTCACACAGTTCACATTCCCTTCAGATATATTGTTCCTTTTGAAAATAGGCTTGTGATTCCCAGATAATAATATCTGATATTATTAAATCACTGATAATGATACATTAAATTATTTGTTTTGCTACTGCTATTGAAAACATGTTAGTTAACTAGTGTAACATCCTAAAACTACAGTAAAAGCCATTGGATCCAACTAAGTTTACTTTTTAGCATTATCTGAGAAATGACTGATTTAGCTTTAGCAGTCAAGTATGTGTCTAATTTGTCACTGTTAGATTCTGAAAAGCTGGGTTGTTCTTTGATTTATAATATAATAAAGGACTCTGTTTATCATTGACTTTAAAAAACCTGAACTGATGTGCAGCCAAGGAAAGTGTGATAAACCCGCTACTTGACTCAGTTTCTTTAACAAATCAATTTCTTCAAAAAAGAATAGGAAATACGCTGAATTAAAAAGGATCAATGGGATAAAGCAATGAAAGTTTGCAAAATATTATTTGATCCACATGTGAAAAAAACCAAACACAAAATAGTTTTTTGATATGATTAGAAGTATTTTAATAGGGTGTTATTGTTATGTTACTGAGAAATTATTATTAATCTTGTTAAGTGTTGCAAAGGCATTGAGACTATGTTAAAAAAAGATGATTTTTATTTTGAATTATAATATGGTGAAGTATGGAAGTGAAATGCAGGAAGTCTTGGATTTGCTTTTAAGGTACTTCAACAACAACAGTTAAAACAGAGATAAATGGAGCAAGTACAGCAGAATCTGGATTACTGTTAGGTCTGGATTTGTATGTTTGAAAATTTCTACCATGTCACAAATATAGGTTTTGAAATGATCCTGAAAAAATACCATTACTCTAATTCCCATTAAAAAAAGAAACTTGTTTGTCCCAAACATCCCCAGATGAGCTGTTGGATCTTTCCCCTGTCCCCTCAATCCCCTAATCTATATACATAAATCACAGCACATGCTCATAATCATGAATTTACTTCCTTCTCTCCCTAACCAGAGGGAGGTTGCCTGGTGAAAGAGAGCATATAAGCAACTTCAATTTTAATTCAAATCTAATGTGCTGGAAATGGTTCATGGAGCATAATAAGCTCAATAAGGTAGAACTTATAAATACGTCTAAGGTTATGGGCAATGCTGGTTTCTCTGAGAGTCAAAGGTTACCTTATGGTCTCGTCACCTCTGTCTTTTCTGGAAATTTGCTCCGTTGGTCTCTTCGGTACCTTTGATGTTCCTCTTTACTTTGTATATTCAAGCATGTTAAAGTCTCCATCCAAAACCAACACTGGATTAACCAACAGTTCTTTCCTTGACTTGCCTCCAGTCAAGCTGGAAGTCCTTCCATATTGTCTGTTGCCATCAATACTGTTTGCTCTGCAGCTGCTATAGTCTGAATGTATCCCTCCCAAATTCATATGTTGAAGCTTAATGGCCAACGTGATAGTATTAAGAGGTGGGACCTTTAGGAGATGATTAAGCCGTGAGGGAAGAGCCTTCACAAATAGAATAGGGAGTTTGTTAAAAAGTTTGAAGAGGCCGGGCGCAGTGGCTCATGCCTGTAATCCCAGCACTTTGGGAGGACGAGAGGGCTGGATCACAAGGTCAGGAGCTTGAGACCATCCTGGCTAACACGGTGAAACCCCGTCTCTACTAAAATACAACAACAACAAAAAAATTAGCCGGGCCCGGTGGCAGGTGCCTGTAGTACCAGCTACTCAGGAGGCTGAGGCAGAAGAATGGTGTGAACCCAGGAGGCGGAGTTTGCAGTGAGCCGAGATCGTGCCACTGCCCTCCAGCCTGGGGGACAAAGCAAGACTCTGTCTCAAAAAAAAAAAAAAAAAAAAAAAAAAAAAAGTTTGAAGAAACGTGTTTCTTCTCTCCCACCTCCCTCCATGTGAGGACACAGCAGTGAGTTGCCATATTGGAAGCAAAGAACCATCCTCACCACACACCCAATCTGCCAGCACCTTGACCTTGGACTTCCAGCCTCTGAAACTGTGAGAAGTAAATTTTTATTGTTTACAAATTACGTAGACTCTTGTATTTTGTTACAGCAGCACAAATGAACTGAGACAGTGGCTCACATTCACTTTCCCACTCACTAGAAACAGACATGAGGTCACTGTTCTCTACACATTTTCCTCCGTTAGGAGTCCACAGAATCATTCTGCTCTCAGGCTCAGTAAAGAACATGACTATTAACTCGCTCAGGCACCTTCTCTCTTCCTTTCACTGCCCCTGCTCATAGGTCTACTCTTTAAAAGCTGAAGCTAATAACCTAATTTACTGAGCACCTACTATAGTCCCAGACACCCTGTCAATCATTTTATATGCCTTGTTTCACTTAATTCTGAACAAACTACATGGATGATTTTAATATCTCCATTTGTATTAACTGAGGATTAAAGAAGTTCAAGTGACTTACCTGAGGTCACATAGCCGCATAGTAAATAGTAGCAGAATAAAGATATAAATCTATGATAAAGCATATACTCACACATACACACATACATTTACATATGCATACATATAATATTGAATTATAATTTGGAAAAATAAAGTAAAGTAAAAAGAAAGACAGCGAAAAGGGATGCTATATTGAGAAGTCAGAGAAATCCTCTAAGCAGATGATACCTAGGCTGAAAGCTTAATACAGTGAGACAACAGGCCATTTGGCTGGCAGAGTAAGAGTGGCCCAGGTAGAAGAAACAGCAAATGAAAATGCCTCAAGATTACATTAATCATAATTTATTGAGGTAAAATTCACATAACATAAAAGTATTTTTTTTTTTTTTTGATGGAGTCTTGCTCTGTTGCCTAGGCTGGAGTCCAGTGGTAGGATCTCGGTTCACTGCAACCTCTGCCTCCCAGGTTCAAGTGATTCTCCTGCCTCAGCCTCCTGAGTAGCTGGGACTACAGCTGCACCACCACACCCAGCTAATTTTTTTATATTTAGTGGAGATGGGGTTTCACCATATTGGCGAGGCTGGTCTTGAACTCCTGACCTTGTGATCTGCCCACCTTGGCCTCCCAAGTGCTGGAAATACAGGTGTGAGCCACCACACCCAGCCAAAAGTAATCATTTTAAAGGAAAAACTCACTGTCATTCATTAAATTCACAGTATTATGTCACCACCACCTCTGTCTACTTCCAAATAACTTTCGTCATTCCAAGTAAAACCTCTTGCCCATTACACAGATTTTCTCCACTACCCCCAGCCACTGGCAACCACCAATCTGCTTTCTGTCTCTATGGATATATCTATTCTGGATATTTCCTTAAATTGAATCATGTAATATACACTTTTTGTGTTTGGCTCCTCTAATTTAGCACAATGTTTTTTGGAGGTTCATCCACACTGTAGCACGTATCAGTTTGTCAGTCCTTTTTTATGGCTAAATAATATTCCATTTATGTATATACTATAATTTGTTTACGTATTCATTTATTGATGGACATTTGCATTGTTTCACCTTTTGGCTATTGTAAATCATGTGCTGTGAACATGTGGGTACATATACTTACTCAAGTTCCCGTTTTCAGTTCTTTTTGGTATATATCAAGGAGTGGAATTGCTCCTTGATATATACCAAAATCAGATGGTAATTTATGTTTAACTTTTGGGAAATAACAAAGTTGTTTTTCCCAGTGGCTGCATAATTTTATATCTTCATCAACAATGTGTAAGTGTTCTAATTTTTCCACATTCTCATCCTGAGATTAGATTTTTATAGATGTTTTCAATTAAAAGTTACGAGTTCACTAAATTGGAACTGAACAAATGAGTAGCAGAGACTTGGAAATGAATGTGGAGAGTAGTCTGGGCCAGAGCTCATTAAGGCCTGTTGGCCATAGTGAGGAATACGCAAGAACTCATTGTTCAGAACAATATCAAGAAATTTTCCACTGTGTTTTCTTGTAGAAGTTTTATAGTTTTAAATCTTACATTTAAGCCTTTCATCCAGTTTGAATAGAATTTTGTGTGTGGTATGAGATAATGGTTTAATTTCATTCTTCTGCATGTGGATACTCAGTTTTCCCAGTGCCATGTATTAAAGAGACTGTGCTTTCCCCATTGTGTGTTCTTGGCCCCCTCCTTCAAGTTTAACTGATTGTATATACATTGGTTTATTTCTAGGCTTTTAATTCTGTTCCATTGGTCTATATGTATGTCTTAATGCCAGTACTATAATGTTTTAATTACTGAATATTATAATATATTCTGAAATCAGGAAGTGTGAGACCTCCAGCTTCGTTCTTCTTTCTCAAGGTTGGTTTGGCTATTTAGGGTATTTTGTGGTTCCATACGAATTTGAGGGATGATAGGAAGCTAAGTGAGGACTGTGAATAAGAGAATATATATGATTCTGGCTGTTTTATGGAAATGGAATGTAGAGAGGCAAATTTAGAAGCAAAGAGACCTGGTATAAATCTATTACAGAAAGCCACGTAAGGCAGAAGGGTTGCTCAGTGCAGGCTGGTAGCAGTGGGAGGGGTACGAAGGGGTTGGATTTAGGACGCACTGGAAGTATCTTGTAGCAGCAGACACTGATGACTTCCACACGTGTACCTCCCATTCTGATCTCTCCTGTCAACTCACACTCCTACTTTTTATCACCATCTCCACCAGGAAATTCAAAGGGTGACTCAAACTAAAAGTTGTTTTTCTGCACCACTCCTTCCACCCCCACCACCCATCACCTTCCTCCTCTACAGCTGTTGCTCCTCATCTCACCTCCTGGCATCCGAACCTTGCAGCTGTCATGGACTCCTCTTTTCTCCTCCACCCCACTTCGGGTTCATTCACAAAACATGCTGGCTCGATCTTCAAAATACACTCCCAAGTGTATGCAACCAAGATTTGGGTTGCTTCTTCTGACCCGAGGGAGTGATATTTAGAAACGTAAGCCTGGTTAGGTCACTCTTCTTCCAACTGTGGAAGTGTTTCTTTTTCTCAGAATGCTGTTCAAACCTGAGCCATGATCCATAAGGACCTTCCTGCTGACCTGGGCCTGGATTCCTCTCTGATGCCGTCTTCCCCCTCCTTGCTTCCTGCTCGCTGGCTTCCCGCTACCCTGGGCATGGATACCTCTCTGGTGCCATCTCCCCCTTCCCTGCCTCCGGCTCGCTGGCTTTGGACAGGAACCTGCAGCCCTCCTTTTACTGTGTCCTCCAGCGGAAGCATCCTGCCCCGAGACAGCTCCGTGTCATGTTCCTGCTCACATGGGACATTTTGACAAGTGCTTTTCTGTCCTCCATCCCCTTACCCTCCTTTATTTTTGTTTAGGCACCTACAAACTATATGTTCTTATTTTCGATTTCCCTCTAATAGAGGGTAAATTCTATAAGAACAAAGTCTGTTTTAATCACAGCCATGAGAGACTTATAGAAGCATTAGGTATAAAATAGCTACCCAATCAATATCTGCTGAATGAACGAATGAATGAGTATACATTTGTTTTTGGAAACTTCTCAAACCATGCTTTTCCTCTGCCCTCACACCAACACAACAAAAAATCAACACAGAATACTTCTGTGACTAATGTGGGCAGGGGGTTCCCCGCCAACAAGTAGCAGACACCAGCTGGGTGTCGTCCAGTTCAGTTCTGACAGTGGCAGATTCCACAGATTGAGGACTCAGTCGCCAAGACTGCCTCCCTTCAGACAGCAGTTGCGATTCCAGGCCTCCAGATCTGACCAACAGACTTCAAATTGGGGTTCCCACCACCCCCTCTTTGGGTTTGATTAATTTGCTGAAGCAGCTCACAGAACTCAGGGAACCACTTCCATTTACCCATTTACTATGCAGGTTGTTACAAAGGATACAGATGAGGCGATTTATAGGATGAGGTATAGGGGAAAGGGGCACAGAGCTTCCATGCCCTCCCCAGCTCCATCCTCCAGGAACCTCAAGGGTTCAGCTCTGCATAAGCTCCCTCAACTCTGCCCTTTTGGGGTTTGATGGAGCCTTCCTTACACAGGCACGACTGAAGAATGGACAACTATGTCCAAATGTGATTGGACAAAAGGGTATGATCTAAATCCAGGGAGCCCTGTGAGTTCAGACTTGACTTGGCCTCTCTGTGCAGCCTGCCTTCCTCCAGGCTGTGGGGCGGGACCCTCTCTGGAATTAGGATCTCATGACCCACAGAGTCCTGACTCAGGCAGGTGAAAGGAGGGCAGGAGAAGTTCAGAGAGAAATCCTGTTTATTGTTACAGGGGCTGTGGTCTGTCCTCCAGCTCCTTAATGTCCTTTATTTTTCTTTGCACACCTATACATTTTTATTTTTATTTTCTATTTCCCTCTAATAAGATGGTAAATTTCATGAGAACAGAGTCTGTTTTATTCATACCCATGTGAGGCTAATAAGGGTTAGGTCCGAAATAGGCACTCAAATATCTGCTAAATGAATGGATAAATGTACAGTGTTTAAAGCCATGGGACCAGATGAAACTGATACTAGGTAGTAAGTATAAATAGCAAAAAGAATAAGGCCAAGGACTTATTCTTAAATAAGTTTTTATTTAAAACATTCCTAAAACATCCCAGCATTTAGAGACTGGGAATAGGAGGTGGATCTGGAGAAGATGGAGCAGCGCTCTGGGCGTAGGACGGAATCCAGACAATGGCCTAGGAGCCCAGTGGACAACTGTTCCCGAGAAAGTGATCAACTGGGTCAGGTGCACGTGAGGTGACTGTTGAGAAAAAGGCTAAGAATTAGCCATTGAATTAAAGTATTAGAGCATTTTCTGAACAACCTACACCGGTGTTCTCCTTCTGCTATACACAGTGGGTCTGGAGAATCTCTGATTTGCCATGTCCTAAAACTCAAGGTTATATCTGTGGGAGCAGCCTCTCTTCAGCCTGAGTACACATGCCTGGGTGTTCTGCAGGTCTTCACAGTCAGTGTGGCCAGAGCTATAGTATGTTCTCTGCTTCCTCATTTTTTCTGCTGTCTGATTCTTGATATCATTTAGCAGAACTTCTCTCTCTCTCCCATGTTAGAAATCCCGGTGTCATCCCCACCTTTTCCCTTGAGCCCCCACTGGATTCCAGTAGTTATTTACCAGATCGTCTTCACTGCATCTTCTAAAACTTGGCAGTAATGCAATGCTTGAGCTCCAACTGTTATTATTTCTTGCTTATGTTATTCTAGTAGGCTCTTAACTGATCTCTTTATCACCATCTTCTTCTCACTCTGGCTTATCCAATACATCACAATCATCATTATATTGATTAAATTTTAAAAGAGCTAAAACCTGATGGGTTTATAATTCAAGTTTCTTAGATAAATCTTTTTTTTTTTTTTTTGAGACGGAGTCTTACTCTGTCACCCAGGCTGGAGTGCAGTAGGGTAATCTCGGCTCACTGTAACCTCCACTTCCCGGGTTCAAGTGATTCTTCTGCCTCAGCCTCCCAAGCAGCTGGGACTACAGGCACGTGCCACCACACCTGGCTAATTTTTGTATTTTTTAGTAGAGACGGGGTTTTACCAGATTGGTCAGGCTGGTCCCGAACTCCTGACCTCGTGATTGCCTGCTTCGGCCTCCCAAAGTGCTGGGATTACAGGCATGAGCCACCGTGACAGGCCAATAAATCTTAATAATTAAAAGTTATATATGGTAACAATTAAGTAAAAATTTAAAAGAATACATTTTGTAATTGATAAAATTTTAAATCTTTAGCTACATACACCAAGTGCTTCACAATCCTGGGCATCTTATTATCTGACACCATCTTCAGTCTCACCATTGCTTCTTCCTCGTATGTCTATGACCCTGAACCAATTATGGAGAAATAAGAGGTGATTTTCAAGGAGTTCCTTTGCCTGAATGTCACTCACTCTCTCTTTAATTGCTTGGTGAACTCCTATTCCTTGAAGAGTCAGTTGAGATAATATCTCACTTCCCTCCCCCAATGTCACCAATTAACTGTCCTGCCCTTGTTGCTATGATGACACTTTACTTGGGCCACATCCACTTAGGACATTGCTCCTCAGCGTCTTTTTATCTCACCTTGTCCTCAACGAACAGCTGAAATTTTCTGTTACCTGTCTTTGTTTCACCATGCTGGCCACAAACACTTTAGATGCATTTATTCCATGGGTGGAATGTTGGCAAGTAATTTATCATATTAACTAATGAATAATAACTATTGACATTACAGTCCCGATCTAGGGGACACCAATAACATCTCTGAAAGTATAGGGACTGTGTTGATACAAGCACTCAATCCACTGCTACCCAACAACTGCTCACAAAAAACAAAGCCAGAAACAGCGAAACAACCTATGTATTGTCTCGCAACTCTTTTCTGTCTTTCTTCTCAATAATTTCCAGGTCTGTCTGGGGTTCCCACTTCTGTATTTTTCTGGAAGAAATGGTGGATTTCTGGATCATTAATTTCCTTTTGAATAATTGAATACTCTTGAGAAATCTCTCAAGAAGAGGACAAAACTGTGTGAACCTGTTATCAGACAATTGTTAGACTTTGACCCAGTAGATAGTAACTTGCCATGGAAAAATCAGGATGAGCTTAATACAGATCCCACTCATTGCTTTTACGGCAAATATGTATTTTAATACCATGCTAGCATCAAAGTAAATAGTAATGCAAGGACAGTCCTTTATTGACAAGCTCAAACACTCAGTTCATATTATTTATATCTTAATGGTCTAACATTACATACACTGCTGTGAAAAACTGAAAATAAATGCACACACATTTGTGTTGATGGCACGGATGTTTGTCATTGACTTATATCTGAGCTAGGATACACACCATTCCAGGAGGATCCCTGCTAAGTAGGAACAGTGGTCAGAGTCTGGGAGAACACTTCTATATCAGAAAATAGAGGTTATATGAAATATACAGAAAGAGATATAGTCACACTGCCGATTTTAATAAATCCAAAGAAAATATACATGGGTTGCAAATATAGTGCTCTAACACTTCCTGCAATTCAGTAATTATCTCAATCCATCTCATGAAATAATCTTGGGAAAATGGTGAGTAGCCAACTAATGTGTGATAATGTTTGTTGTTTGTTTGTTTGTTTTGAGACTAGGTCTCACTCTTGTCACCCAGGCTGGAGTGCAATGGCACAACCTCAGCTCACTGCAACCTCCACCTCCTGGGTACCAGCGATTCTCCTGCCTCAGCATCTGGGGTAGCTGGGATTACAGGTGCCTGCCACCACGTCTGGCCAATTTTTGTATTTTTAGTAGAGATGGGAGTTTCACCCTGTTGGCCAGGCTGGTCTCGAATTCCTGACCTCAGGTGATCCACCTGCCTCAGTCTCCCAAAGTGCTGGGATTATAGGTGCGAGCCACCATGCCCAGCATGTATGATAACTTTATTTTTGAGATATTATTAATTAACTGTTCTGTTAATTCTTTCATCTAAAATTATAAATTATGTATCTGCTATCCACCAGACATTGGGGATCAATATAGCAAAAACAGAACGGAAAAGCCTATTCATGGGTTCATTGATCTTATGCTCTGGCAAGATGATAAAGTCAATTGAACGTGCAAATAAGTAATATATCAGAGGGTGGTTAAGTGCTATGAAGTACAATAAAAAATTAAGCTGCGAAAGTCAGGGTAGCGAATTATCAGTGCTATTTGCCCACGATTTGGTTGAAGAAAAAAATTAAATAAGTCCTTTATGAAACCTGTGACCAGTGTCATGATGGGGAGGTGACGGGGGCCAAGGGGAAGCACTACAAAGGGAAATGCACCTGAGTGGTCAGGGTGGACCACAGGGAATACACAATATTAAGTGGAGACCCGAAAAATAAATTCAATGTATTTAGCAGAGGAAATACCACTTTTGAAATACCATCTAAGGCAGGAGGGAGCTTGTGGTGAGAAACTGAACATTTAGGCAGAGGCTGATTGTATTTGATGGTCTGGCGAGGCATCCTGTTGGCTTTGTTCCATTTGTAATTGCCTCCAGGATGTGGGCATCAGAGGGAACCCTGGAATGGAGCCATTTATTGGGAGATGGCAATGAAGGTATTGGACTAGATGAAACACCTCCCAGGGAGAGGACGATGTGTGAGAAAAGAGAAGGAACTGGGCAGGCTTTAGCTAACTTTATCATGTGTGGCACACAGAGGAAGAAGTCTATGCAAAGAAGGCTATAAAGGGCCGCAGAGTGAGGAGAGAACCCTGAGATTACCTCACGAGAAGTAGTCATGAAAGTACTTCTAGAAAGAGCTGTCAGCATGGCCCAATGCTTCCCGGAGGTTAAATAAGAAATAGGCTGTCAAATATCTATTTACCCAAAAGAGGTCTTTGGTGACTGCTATAGTCTCAATGTTTGTGTCCCCCCAAAGTTTATATGTTGAAATGCTAACCCCTTAGGTGATGTTATTAGAAAGTGGGGTCTGGTTGGATGCAGTGGCTCACGCCTGTAATCCCAGCAATATGGGAGGCCGAGGTGGGCAGACCACGAGGTCAAGAGATCGAGACCAGCCTGGCCAACATAGTGAAACCCCACCTCTACTAAAAATACAAAAATTAGCTGGGCATGGTGGTGCATGCTTGTAGTCCCAGCTCCTCAGGAGACTGAGGCAGGAGAATCGTTTGAACCTGGGAGGTGGAACTTGCAGTGACCCAATGTCACGCCACTGCATTGCAGCCTGGGTGACAGAGCGAGACTCATTTCAAAAAAAACAAAGAAAGTGGGGTCTATGGGAGGTGAATGAGTCATGAAGGTGGAGCCCTCATGAATGGGTTTGATGCCCTGTCTATTAACGAGACTCCAGAAAGGTCATTGGCCCCTTCTACCATGTGAGGGCACAGCAAGAAAGTATAATCTGTGAACCAGAAAGCAGCCCCTCGCTAGACAACAAATCTGCTGGTACCTTGATCTTACACTTCCCAGCCTCCAGAACGGTGAGCAACATGCTTCTGCTGTTTCTAAGCCACCAGTCTATGGTATTTTGCTGTAGCAGCCTGAATGGGCTAGAACAGTGACCTTATGGGAGAGTCGCTTTGATGGAGAAGTCGAGTGGAGGTCAGATTGCTATGTAGAAAGTAGTAGCTGGTTACAGGGTTAGAAGATGAAACAGAGATCAGGCTCTCAAGAAGTTACCGTGAAACTGATGGAAAGGGAAGGCATTTAGCTATGTGGGCATGAAGGACAGGAGGTCAGGGAGCATAGCCTGCCCTCACAGTATTTTTAAACACTGTACATCATCCTTCCTACATCTGCCAAACCTGTAGGACCTAAGTTCTCCCTAATTATCAGCCTTATATTGAATAAGAATCATGAAAGATCTAAGCTACAGCTGTCCCTAAATGAAATTGCCTTCTCTGGTACCACGCAAGGTGCTAGAAGGGAGATTCCCTTTTAATTCTGGCAATCCCATGATGCTGATGCCCGGTTTTCTTATTTATGAAATAAGAAGACTTGATGAGTTTGATTAGCCGATTAGTTGATTGATTAGGTTCCCTTTAGCCTCAAAACTCTATGCAGATATCACTGTTTCATAACAGTTTGACAGCACCAATACAAAAAATTCAATTTCCTCAGAACATAAATTAGAACTCATTATTTATATTTCATAAATGCTTTAAGAAATGCTCTTTCAGGGAATTTGAGAAAAGGCATTAATAGTGTGTGCGTGTGTGCGTGTGTGTGTGTGTGTTTTAGGGAGATTAGAAGTAGGAGGAATAAAGAAAGATCAACTAAAATATTAAGAGACGCTACCCATTGAAATATAATTTAGGACAAAACAAGGTATTAAACTAAGTGAACTAGAAAATATTCCAGTTTACATAATTTGATTCACATATACCTATTTGAAGCTATATCCTTGCATCATGTGAAATATAACGGTCAATTCACACAAGTTTCTCAAAATAATTACATGGAGCTTTGCCGTGAAAAAGTCATGTATAACAATTGAGCTTTCTCTTCTGATAAGATAGAAAAGCACAGTCTCTGGAGTACATTAACACATAATAATTTGAACTGTAATTTCTCATTCAAAATTTGTGGCTGTTTTGGCACTCTGAATGTTCAGCATAGATATTTATATAGTTATTACGATTTTATCATGTTACGTGTTTGCAACATAGACAAAAAACTATTAGTGTCATGCAGAACTTCAGGTTACAGAACTTGGTGTTCCAGACATGTTTTGATGGTTTAAAGTACTTTTATCTGAATGCTGTAGGGCAATCATTTAGAAGCATTATTGTTCTATTGACAGTGGTCCTAGAGAAACGGCCAATCTATGCAAGGATTTCACAGGGTTCTGAGAAGTACCACCTTTCAACCTGAGAGTACCCATAGTAGAAATGAATTGCCTTATACAGGGTATGTATAAATAACAGACACGTTTGACTAGCAATCCTAGATTTTTGAGGTCTGGGAATATAATTTATAAGGAGAAATAAAAACAGTCCAATCAGGTATTATAACTTGAGATTTTTCAACTTTTCTATTCAGGCACTATCTTTGGATGATAAACCCTAACTCTGAATTCCAGGCTAACTTTTGGGCAGTAAAACTATCCAGTTGGATTCATTTCCACTGAGTTTCTCTAAGTCTTAAAGAACTTTTAACCAAGGGTTTATGACTTGTTTTTATAAAATATAAAATGGATATAAATAGTTCTAGATGTGTGTTTGTTTATTTTAAACTACAGCTTCTTTGTTTCTTTTTAAAATTATTTACTGTTTTTATTTTTAGTAGTCGCAGGGGTTGCATTATTGCCCAGGCTGGTTTCTAACTCCTGGCCTCAGGCACTCCTCCCATCTTACTCTCTTTCTTACTTGGTTATTTTGATTGATGTCTTAATGCGCTGTTTTCATCACCAAGATGTCGCAGAACTTTTTCCTTAGTTCAGCTAGAACTGGGCTCCTGTCACACAACCAGGAAGGATTAGGCTTGCAGACACATAGGAGGGTGAGGAAAGTGGAATTTACTGGGTGAAAAGGAAAAAGGAAGTATAATTCTCAGCAAAATGAGAGAGAGTCCTGCTAGCAGGTTTCCCACCTCACAGATTGAATCCCAGGTTGAATCACAGGAACAGAAGAGCCCAGGCTCCTCCTCGCTGCAAAGGGCATGAATTTCCCGCCGCTCCACCCCCTCCTCCCAGGGCGTGGGTGGGCATTATTCAGAAAGAATCAGTTGGGTGGTCAGGCCTCGTGGCTTGTGCCTGTAATCCCAACACTTTGGGAGGCCTAGGCAGGTGGATCACTTTAGGTCAGGAGTTCAAGACCAGCCTGACCAATATGTTGAAACCCTGTCTCTATTGAAAATACAATAATTAGCTGAGCATGGTGGTGTGCACCTGTAATCCCAGCAGCTCGGGCGGCTGAGACAGGAGAATCACTTGAACCAGGGAGGCAGAGATTGTAGCGAGCTGAGATCATGCCAGTGTACTCCAACCTGGGAGAGTGAGACTTCATCTCACAAAAAATAAAAATAAAAAATAAATAAGTCGGGAAGAGTGGGCTTCATCCAGGACCAGGAGTCCGGTTTTTCAACCTTCAGGCTGTTTTAGACTTGAAGGCAGGGTTTCGCAGGGGGGCCCTTTACTGTCTCCTGCCTCCATCAAAGAGAAATCCTGAATTACTGTTAAACACACTATTCTGTGTACCACCATGTTCAGTTAAGTGACAGTAGACAGTGTGCTTACTTCTCAAGGCTCCTGGGATGATAAATATAATACAATCAGGACCTGTCATACAAGAAGCCTTGAGGAAATGTTAGCTACTTGTAATGAGTAGGCTTTTATAATTATTTTTTCTTTTGCTTGTGATTTTTCTGAGCTTTGTTTTGTTTTTCAAAGATTTATTGGTTGTTTCTTTTCTTTTTGGCATCACCAATTGCAGATGACTAGTGGGGTCATGTTTTTGTGGTCCCATAGCCTTTTCCTCAGAACACTGTAGATATCTCTCCATTGTCATCTAGCATTAAGTAAATATTAATGTAACGAGTTGTGAGAGCAGCCTGATTTTTTTCCCTTTAGATGATTTGTTCAAGGAGTAGAAATTTTTGTTTTGTCAATCTTGAATTGTGATAAGTTAGCTATATTATGTTACATTGTTAATTTTCCTGTTACCGAAAGATTTGATTCTTCTAATTCAACTCAAGGAAATTTTCTTGCTTTTTATGTTGGAAATTTTTTTCTTCTCTGTTAGTTTTGGTTCTTTGTTTCATGGACTTGAATTATCCTAACATCAGATCAATTTTGGTGTTTTGGGGTTCTTTCTTTTCAGTTTCTTCTAGTTAGTTAAATTTCTGTCCTTTTCTTTTTCTATCATCGTAATAGGCCTCTCTGTGTGTCATTGATTCAGTTTTCAGGATTGTTTAGTTTGCTCTTTGCAGTTTTTAATTTTGGTTTCAGTTTGTTTTCTTAGCTCTTTATTGCCCCTTAAATACTGTTTTGTTAATTGTTTGGTCTTTGAGTACTCCTTTAAAAAAAATATGTGTTCATTCTCATTAAATTATTTTCTGGATTGAAATATTACCAGGAATTCATTTCTGTTCCTTAGGTTAGATTTTCTTCTGTAAACCCAGGAAATTTGAGACAAGTCTCAGTTAATTTAGAAAATTCATTTTGCCAAGGTTGAGGACATACACCCGTGACACAGCCTCAGGAAGTCCTGACAACACGTACCCAAGGTAGTTGGGGGCCAGCTTGGTTTTATAAATTTTAGGGAGACATGAGACATCAATCAATGTATGTAAGAATTACATTGGTTCTGTCAAGAAAGGTGGGAACAACTTGCAGCAGTGAGGGGGGCTTCCAGGTCACAGGTAGGTTGCACTCTTCGGAGTTTCTGGTAAACCTTTCCAAAGGAGGCAAGCAGAATAAGCATCTATCTCGGTGAGCAGAGGGATGACTTTGAAGAGAGCAGGAGGCAGGTTTGCACTGAGCAGTTTCCAGCTTGAAATCTCCTTTTATCGGTATGATTTTGGGGGCCCAAGATATTTTCGTTTCACATTTCCAGACCAAGCTCCTAGGAAACACTTTACATTTTTGCATTTTTATGCTCTTTCTCTCACCTGCATTTATGGCTGTGCTGCTTCTGTTTTGCAGTCATGCTGGCTCTTTTTCATCAGATTGAGGCTGGGGCAGCTCTGTTCAAGGTGAATACTATGGGTCTGGCTGGTGACCCCTAACTTGTTTAATTCTTTTCCCTCCACCTTTCAGTGTCAAGACCAGACACTGCAAGTTGTGGACACTTTCGAGTGGCCGGAGGGAATCAGAGTGGAGTGCGGGTGAGAGGTACCTCAGGAGACCTGGGCTTTCCTCCTCTTTCTAGTGAAATGTTGTTAAACGTCCTGGACCAGAGTTTACAGAAACCACCACAATGGGTTTCCTAGGGCCATGAAATGGATCCTTGGACTTTGCACACTCCCTAAAAGTTAGAACCTTTCATAACAATCATATCCATTACCCTGAACTCCAACCAAAAAATCTACCTTCTTTCCAGAATTGAGGGATGGGTAAGGATTTTGGGGGTTTTGTGTCTACCTCAATGTACACCTGTGCACCTGAGGTGTGGGGAGACAGAGTCTGAGGTAAGACTGATAGCAAGGCATGCCACAATATTCTACATTATTACATTAAACAATGACATGTCTTTTCCCCCTTTCTGTATGTATTTGCTGCTGCAGTTTGCTTCTTCTTTGTTGATTTTTCTTACTTGGGTCATTTTATTAGGAACTGGGTGCCACGCAGGTAGCAGCTTGGTCTTTAGCTTCAGTACGAATGAGAAGGATGGCTGTGCTGGGCTTCTTCTGCCCACCCCCTGCATCTTCTCCACCCTTTCCCACAGGCTTTTGCCTCCAGTTTTCTAGTGCTGCATAACAATCCCCCCAAAGCTCAGTTGTGTAAAATAAGCATTTTATTTTTCCTCATGATGTTCTGGGTGGGGCATTCACACAGGTCACGGTGGGATTGGCTGGTCTCCTGAGCTTCATATAGGGCAACACTAATGTCTAGACAGGGCTGGGATGCTTGGCCATGGCCATGTGCCTGGTACAAGAGTAGGTTCTTTTGTACTCGCCATATGTCACCTGCTGGAGTTGGAATGTTGGAGACAGCTTTCACTGGCTTCTGCACTCTTCACTAAAGAGAATGGTTGGGCTGGGAGGACAAGGGAAGCTGGAGTCTGGTCAGACATCTGTCTCTCCATGCAGCCTCTCCAATGCTCACACCTTGGCAGCCCAGGAATGGCAGCCTCCGGGGCCCTACTTCTTACCCTGTAGCTGGCTTTTCCCAGAGTGACTGGCTCAGAACAGGGGGTGGAAGCTGCTGATCTCTTACGGCCTCAGACTGGAAACCTGCACAGTGTCACTTCTGTTTGGTCAAAGTCACACAGACACAATCATCAATCCAACACACTCCCCTGAAATTCAGGAAGATATACTTAATGAAATGGAGAGAGGTCCAAGACATGGCTGGAGATGGCATTTGCTTTTTCCACTCCAGGTGCCCTATTATCTCAAAATGATTCAAAGTTCATTACTTTTTAAAATGCTGCACATATTGAGACATACAAAAGACAGCTGGGTGGGTGAATTGCTCAGATATTGGATTATTTGGGCTAGAAGCGGTCTGAAGAGCATATGCTCTAGCCCCATTATTTCAGAAATAAGTGAGCCACATTCATCTAACTCCCGCCATGTTTAAAGTCTTGGGTTCACTGGTATTTCCATTACTTAACAATAGCGTCAAAAAGAGAAACTCCATTTAGAATGTGTTCCATGAAAGGACCACTGCATTGTGAGGCTCAAAGGCTTCTCTGGATGATGCTTATTTTATTCTTCAACAGTTGAGTTCTCAAGTGTACAGAAGGATAAAAGTCCTAACAATAGTGTATACCCTAGAAAACATATTTTCCAAAGGATGGCAAGAAGTTGTAAAAATTAACTGTTTGTTACAGGAGGATCTTCCTTTTTATCTGGAGTGGTCCATGTAGCTAAAGCATCAGTGGAGTACTTTTCGTAGCACCTGCAAAAGCGACAGTTCAGTGTCTACCACGGACTTTAGACTCTGTTGCACGCATTTTTGTTCTTTTATTATGAAAAATTATTTCTTCTTTTCCTTTCTTTCCTCTTTTTTAAAGGTTGGACTGAACTATATTTATTTGTTTATTCTTTAACTAGTTTTTCTTTTTTAACTTGAGAAATGATAAGTAAATATAATAAAAGGAAAATGCCAATGTTAAAGATAGTTGCTCTGTAGCAAAATAATTTTCTCACTCCCCAGAGGCAACTATAGTTGTCAATTTCTTCTGAGTCCTTTAAAAAAATGCTGTTTCTGATGGTAGCCAGATACTACATGTGTGTGTGCGTACGTACGTGCGTGTGCACCTCTGATTCCTTTTCTACAAATTTGGGGACTAGATAGAACAAAACACAAAAAATTGTGTACATTACTTTTTAAAATCCTAATATTTGTTGGATAAACTGCTGTGGTCACTGTAAAAGCACGAAGATTCCCACGCAAAATTTGGTTCAAAAATTGATATTGATGACACCAGCACACCTACCCCAAGAGCATGTGAAAAGGTTTATCACTTACATAACTGCTTTCTGGGAAGAGTAACACAGACCTCTCAAGCAGATCCTGGCCTGAGAGAGCCGGGAAAGGACACTGGCCTAAAATTTTTGTTTTCTGATTTTTAGGGATGAGTTCTTGTTATGTTGCCCAGGCTTGACTTGAACTCCTGGGCCCAAGCAATCCTCTCTCCTCAGCTTCCCAGGCAGCTGAGACTACAGGCATGCACAATCACAACTGGCTGGTTGAAGTTTTTATTGTGGTTGGGGAATGGGCTGAGTGAGGCTGTCTGTGAAGGCAGAGACTGGTGGGGTCTGACTCTCCCAGCCATGTGAAAGGAGAGAACATCCCAGCTTTCTTGTTAGCTTGCCCCGATGGGTAGGTCTGCTTTCTGCTGCTATAACAGAGTAGCACAGACTGCATAACTTACAAACATTCAAGTGTATTTGGCTCATAGTCCTGGAGGTTGGGAAGTTCAAGATTGAGGGCCCACATCAAGGAAGGATCTTCTGGCTGCATCTTGCTGCATGGAAGGCCTCCTGTGGAGTACACAGGGGGAGGGAGCAGTGCATTTTCTCTCATATAGACCCCATATTAGTTTTGATGATTTTTTTTTTTGAGACAGAGTTCCTCTGTCGCCTAGGCTGGAGTGCAGTGGGCGCCGGGATTCGCTCACTGCAAGCTCCTCGGGCCTCTCTCCCGGTTCCCGCTTATTCTCCTGCGCCTCAGCCTCCCGAGCTGGACTACAGGTGCCGCCACCATGCCCGGGCTAGTTTTTTTGTATTTTTACTAGAGACGGGGTTTCACTGTGTTAGCCAGGATGGTCTCAATCTCCTGACTGATCCACTGCCTCGCCTCCCAAAGTGCTGGGATTACAGGTTTGAGCTACTTCATGCCCAGGTGTTTACACACTCCAGCACAAGGGTTACAGGGGTTCCATGTTCCCACTCATATTTGGTATTTTCACACTTCCTAATTTTACGATTTGAGTGAAAGTGTACTTGCATTTAGGGTTCTCATTTCCTTTTTTTTTTTTGAGATGGAGTTTTTCTCTTGTTGCCTAGGCTGGAGCGCAATGGAGCAATCTTAGCTCATTGCAACCTCTGCCTCCCGGGTTCAAGCGATTCTTCGGCCTCAGCCACTCGAGTAGCTGGGATTACAGGCAGGCGCAATCACACCCAGCTGATTTTTGTATTTTTAGTAGAGACAGGGTTTCGCCATGTTGGCCAGGCTGGTCTCAAACTCATGACCTCAGGTCATCCACCCGTCTTGGCCTCCCAAAGTGCTGGGATTACAGGCATGAGTCACCACACCTGGTCAGTTCAGCTTATTTTTATTAACCCGATGATTGAGGCTGAGCATATTTTCGTAGGTGTATTGGTTATTTGGATATTATCTTTTATAAAGTACCTGTTTCTGACTTTTATTTACTTAAAAATTAAATTATCTTTTTCCTAATGATTTAAAAAATGTATTCTGAGCATTAGTCTTTTGCTACTTACATTTAATATGTATCACAAATTTCTTCTACTCTGCAGCAAGCCATTCCTTTTTTAAGATATTTTGATAAATAATGCTTGATTTTAATGATTCTAATTGATCAATTTTCCATTTTTTATCTTGTTTGACAAATCATCTTATCATAAGACCATATGTTTTTTTTTTGAAACATTGTTAATTTATTTTTCACATTTAGACCTATAATCTATGAAGACTTAATTTCTCTTTATCCTATGAAACAGAGCGACCATTTTTATTTTTTCTCTATTTATATTCAGTTTTCTTGGTACTGTTTTTTTTTAAAAGAACCATACTTTCCCCTGTTCCATGGTATTACCGCTGTCCAAAATCAAGTGTCTTTTTATGCTTGGGTCTGTTAACAAACTTTCTATTGTGTTCCATTGGACTATTTATCTATCCTTGTCCCCACACTACACTGTCTTGTCAAAAGACAAAATGCAACAGATTTAGTTTAAGAATCGAACTGGCTTTTGTTAGTGAATCTAGAATGGGACAACATCTCATTTTACCAAACAAAATGAATGCTCAGATGAGCTGAGCAGAGGAGACTGGCTTTACTGGCAATAAGAAGAAAGCTGAAACAGGAAACAAGATGGGATTGGTCTTTTCAAGTTACGTTCTCTATAGGGTTAACCAAGGGGGACTTCTTTATTATGCTGGCTCACGTAAACTGGGCCCCTTTTGCCAGGTGAATCTCCTGTTTCTCGGAAAACTGGCCCATTTCAAAGTTCAGTTTGATCTTGTGGCACCTAGACCTGTGACTCCATTCTGATTTGGTCTGATCAGCTGGGGCCCAGCGCAGTTCAGTCCAAAACAAGGGCTTCCTATGAATTCTAGTTAACATTCTTTACAATGTTGCATATCAGATCGTGCCAGTCCTCAAACTCTGTTTCACTTAGTAAGATTGTTTAGGTTATTTCTGGCCCTTTGTATTTCCATATGAGTTTTTTTTAACGAGCTTGCTAATTTTTGCAAAAAACCCAAAAGCATAAACAAAACAAATCAGGGAAGATCTGCACAGGACAAGCACTGATTCCTTAGTCTCGGTACGGTGAGAGCTGACGTTGCCACAGAGTTGAGTCTTTTAACCCTTAAGCACTACATATTCTTCTGTTGGTGTCGGCCTTGCTGAATTATTCTCAATAATATTTTTTAGTTTTTTGTGTCTCAAATTCTTGTGATTTTGAGAGTGTTTTATGCTTAGGTATTTGATTTATTTTATTTGTTATTGTAACAAGTAGAATTTTAAAACAGCATTTTCTTATTTTCTCCTGTTGGCATGTAGCAATACAGTTAAGTTTTGTATAACTTTGTATCTAGAGACTTTGTTTATCTCAATGATTAACATGCTAAATTTATGTGTGGATTCTTTTGGATGTTTTCCATCCACAATCATGTCATCCTGTTATCCTTTCTCAGAGTGAGGACATTCCTGTCTGTTTGTTACATGTGAGCTGAGAGTTTTAATCATAGTAAGGAGTTTGTAAACCAAAAAAACAAAAAAACAAAAAGACTGTGTGGCCAAGTCTCAATTGGTTTTGAGGTTTATTTTGAAAAAGTTGAGGAGACACTTAGGAAAAAAGAAACACAAGTTACAGGTGGATTTGTGACTTGAGATTCTACCAAAGAAGTTTTTGAGGACTTCAGTATTTAAAGTGGGAAAGAGTGAGCAGGTGGGAAAAGACAAAAGGCAAAAAGAGAAGAAGAGTGTAGGCAATGAGGAAGTGGTTACATTATTGTTAGGCCTTTGTTAGCACTCACTGAATCCACATTTTACTTATGGAAGGAGGGGGCAGAGCAAGCTTGTCCAATCCACGGCCTGTGGGACGCATGTGGCCCAGGACAGCTTTGAATGCGGTCCAACACAACTTAGCAAACTTTCCTAAAACATTTGTGAGATTTGTTTGTGATTTTTGTTTTTTTTTTTTTTTGTTTTTAGCTCATCTGCTATTGTTAGTGTTAGTGTATTTTATGTGTGGCCCAAGACAATGCTTCTTCTTCCAATGTGGCCCAAGGAAGCCGAAATACTGGATATCCCTGGGGTAGAGGAACAGTCAACTATGCATTCCTCCCATGCTGTTTATCACATAAGATAAAGTAAGCATGTGAAGTTACAGCTATCTTTCTGGGAACTAAAGGAAGGCAGTTTTTGTGTGACTCAGTCCCCAACCTTAACTTTCCCTTTGGTGCAGTGAGTTGGGAGTCCCAAGATTTCATTTTCCTTTCACAGGTTGGATTTTAATTATTTCCCAGCATTTTTAGGTTTATGTGATTTTTTTCTCCTTACTATCGTGATTTTATTTATTTATTTATTTTTGAAACTGAGTCTTGCTCTTGTTGCCCAGGCTGGAGTGCAATGGCACGATCTCAGCTCACCACAACCTCCACCTCCCGGGTTCAAGCGAGTCTCCTGTCTCAGGCTCCCAAGTAGCTAGGATTACAGGCATGCACCACCATGCCTGGCTAATTTTGTAGTTTTTTAAAGTAGAGATAGGGTTTCTCCGTGTTGCTCAGGCCGGTTTCGAACTCCCGACCTTAGGTAATCCATCTGCCTCGGCCTCCCAAAGTGCTGGGATTACAGGCTGAGCCACCGTGCCTGGCCTATAGTGATTTATATTGATTAATTTTCTAGTATTAAACCAACATTGTACTATGGAAATAAACAAAACTTGGTTATGATCTAGTATCATTTTATGCATCTGTTTGTTTGCTACCATTTTGTTTAGAATATTTGTATCTATGTTCATGAGAATGATTAGTCTACATTTTCCTTTCTTTTAATGATACATACATATTTTGATAATCAGATTATATTGTTCTCATTATTTAGTGGGGAACTCCCTCTTGCTATACCCTGAAAGTATATGTGTAAGATTTGTGTTATTTCTTCGTTAAGTGTTTTTTCCCCCACTCGAGGCAGGATCTCAAAATAATTATCTGCTAAAGCCATCTGGTGTGGAAGTTTTCTTTGTGGAAATAATTTTAATAATGGGTTTCTTTAATAGCTACAGGACTATTAGCACTTTTGACTTTTTGTTGCTTATGTTTGGGTTAGTTGTGTTTTTCTAGAAATTTGTCTAAAATTATTGCCATGAATTTTTTTATAATGATCTCTGATTATCATTTCTGTCTATATTTGTAGCTTTGTTCCCTCTTTCAGTCTGAAGTATTTACTTGTTCTTTCTTTGTTGTAATCAGATTTGCCAGTCATTTATCATTTTTTTAATCTTCTGAAGAGCCATCTTTGTCAGTCTCAATATATTAAGTATTTTTTTCTTATTTCATAATATTCTGCTCTTGTTTTAACAATTCGTTCTTTTTACTTTATTTAAGTTTGATTTGCGGTTACTTTTTACTTTCTCAGTCCTTACTGATTTTCCAACCTTTCTTCTTTTCTAATATGCACGTTTAAAGCGACACATTTTTCTCTAGACACAGCTTTAGAAAAATTTCATGTTTGATCTGTTGGATCTTCATTATTATGAAGCCATTGTGATTCTTTTGACTCATAGACTACATCCAGTGTCATTGCTTAATATTTTCACATTTAGAGATTCTCCAGTTTTCTTTTTATCACTGGCTTCCAGCTTCATTGTGATCATAGAATCATACTTGGTATAATTTCAGAAGTTTGAAATCTGTTAAATTTTATGGCAGATCATATAGTCAGTTTTGACAAATATTTCATGTACACTTAACAGGAATTAACATCCTTTTCTCTGTGTGTGTGTGCGTGATTCTTTTCTTTCTTTTTTTTAATCTTCTGAAGAGCCATCTTTGTCCATCTCTATGAAGTATTTTTTCTTATTTCATAATATTCTGCTCTTGTTTTAACAATCCATTCTTTTTACTTTATCTGAGTTTGTTTGCAATTACTTTTTACGTTCTCAGCCCTAACTGATTTTCCAAACTTTCTTCTTGCTCTTGCTTCTTGTCTTGCTCTGTCACCCAGGCTGGAGTGCATTGATGTGATCATAGCTCACTGAAGCCTTGAGCTCCTGGGCTCGACCAACCCTCCTATCTCAGTCTCTCGAGTAGATGGGACTACATGTGAGCACCACCATGGCTGGCTAATTTTTAAATTTTTTTGTAAAGATGAGGTGTTTCTATGTTGCCCAGGCTGGACTGGAACTCCTGGAGTAAACTGATCCTCCCTTTTTTGTTGTTCCAATGCTTACAGCTTTTCTGTCTCCTTCTTAAGGCTTCTCAAAGTGCTGGGACTACAGGTGTGAGCCACCCCACCTGGCCTAGAATGAATATTTCATGTAATGGCTTATTTCCATCCTTTGCGTTCTTTCCTTGATTTTGGAGCCTGGTTGCCCTTCCCCCTCTTTATATTCTTTTGGTTGAAATTTTTGAGAAAATTGTTAATCCATATGTAGCTGTAAGAAATGAAACAGAGAAATTTATTGTACTGTCTGCTCAGTTTCCCCAAATGGTGACATTTTGCAAAGCAGGAATATGTCACAACCAGGAATGACATGGTGCTATTCCCCCTGCCATTATCCACAGGCAGACCTGCTGTCTCTGGGCAATGGAGGAAAGTCTCAAGGCCAATGGGGACAGAGCAGCTTCCCCAGTCACGCACCTTGCTATGGTCATGTCCGTTCTCCTGATTTCACCTGCCGTCCCAGTTATCTTTCTTCAGAAAAAGGAGTTTCAGTCCCAGATTGGGAGGAACATGTCTCCACTGGGCATGTATTTCTGGTGGGCCCCCAATCCATTCTGCTTGCCAGTGGTGTGGTCCTATCTATGATTGTCTGATGGAGTATTCTTCCATTGGTGTAGGAATGAGCCTGCTCAGATGGCCTCTGCTGTACGTGGGAGTTGGGAAATGTCAGGTCTGGAGGGTCTTCTTTTAGAAGATGCTTATGCTGTTGGGCCAGTCCTGGAGTCCCCAACCAGTCTGCTCTCCTGTTTCTCCCTTTCAGAGTCCTGCCTTCCTTGTCTGGTGCCATTTCCAGGGTCTACGGTTGTGCATTGCAAGGAGCTGGGGGAGAAACCAGTCTATACCATCTTGTCTGGAACAGAAGTCTCTGATTTTAAAAAAATATTGCCTGGATTACTAATTGTTTTCAAAAAGTCAGAGAGGAATAAAACTAGAAAGCCAAAAACAGAAGAAAAATGGGAAAATTCACAGTATGTAAAAATTAAAAAGCATGCTTTTAAACAACAAATGAGTCAAAGGAGAAATCATAAGAGAAATTAGAAAGTATCTTGAGATAAATAAAAATGAAAAACAACATGACAAAACTCACGGACTGCAGCAAAAGCATACTAAAGGGGCAATTTATAACATAAATGCTTACATTTTAAAAAAGGTGTTAAATCAACAACTTTGCAATGTAAGGAATTAGAACAAGAATGACTAATAGGGGCTGCGTGCGGTGGCTCACACCTGTAATCCTAGCATTTTGGGAGTCCGAGGCAGGTGGATCACTTGAGGTGAGGAGTTCAAGACCAGTCTGGCCAATAGGGTGAAACCATATTAAACTTTTTTGTAAAGATGAGGTGTTTCGGCCGGGCGCGGTGGCTCAAGCCTGTAATCCCAGCACTTTGGGAGGACGAGACGGGTGGATCACGAGGTCAGGAGATCAAGACCATCCTGGCGAACACGGTGAAACCCCGTCTCTACTAAAAAATACAAAAAACTAGCCGGGCGAGGTGGCGGGCGCCTGTAGTCCCAGCTACTCGGGAGGCTGAGGCAGGAGAATGGCGTGAACCCGGGAGGCGGAGCTTGCAGTGAGCCGAGATCCGGCCACTGCACTCCAGCCTGGGCGGCAGAGCGAGACTCCGTCTCAAAAAAAAAAAAAAAAAAAGATGAGGTGTTTCTATGTTGCCCAGGCTGGACTAGAACTACTAAAAATACAAAAATATTAGCTGGGCGCACTGGTGTGTACCTGTAATCCCAACTACGTGGGAGGCTGAGGCAGGAGAATCACTTGAACCGAGAAGTGGAGCTTGCACTGAGCCAAGATCGCTGCCGCTGCACTCCAGCCTGCGTGACAAAGCGAGACTCCATCTCAAAAAAAAAAAAAAAAGAAAAAAGAAAAAAAAGCAAACGAAAAACAGAGAAGAGAAAAACAATAAAGAAAATAAGTGAAACTAAGGGTTGGCTCTTTGCAAAGATCAACAAAATTGACAAATTTTTAGCTTAAGGAAAAAAAAAGAAAGAAGACTATTTAAATTCTAAAAGGCAAGACTATCATAGCTTCAAATGCTCTATGGAGGCACTCCTAATCCATCCCATGTTAACCTTTCCTTTATTATTTCTCTTTGCTGCAGTCCCTGTTTATACCTGGTCTTCCACAGAGCCTCACTTCAGTCTGTCCCAGAAGCTTACCGGAGTACTCTCTCAGCACAGGCACTCTCAGTACTGAAATCTTCATTGTTCAAACATGCTTCAGGAAAAACAAAAAAATGCATTGTATCTAGAAACCAGGGTCTGAAGCTGTGAAGGCAAATGAAGCCATGGAGGATCTTTAAAAGGATCTGGAAGCAGGTACCCAGGCCACAGTGTGAGCCGTTCTGTGCAGAGCTGCCCGAAACCCAACCCTCTGCAGAAAGGAGCCTCCGAGGTTCTGCTGCTGCTCCTTAGCCTTGGTAAATTTCAGATGGCTGAGCATAAACCACCAGGGATGCCCCAGGCCGCATTTTACCTTTGTATTTTTTCTTGGGGGAAAGCTTGCTTTCAAGGCCCTGTTAAATTTCTTTAGTCCTTTCCCTGTAATATTGAGCTATTATTAAAATATTCCCAAACCTTGATAAATTTTTTAAAATGTAAGATGAAGGGTTTTTTTTTTTGCACTTCACCATTAATGATTCTACAAAATTGAATTATGGTGCAAACTGATTTTGAACCTCCCAGACTTGATGTACAGGCTAATATTCAGCGAACTCAGCATTTCCCGAGATCCCACTGGAATTGAGAAGCTGCTGCTGACCGACTTTTCTGCTGCTCACCACGTCCCGGTGCCCCATTAACAATGGCCTGGGAGACCCAGGGGACTTCTGAAGCATAGGGTCGCAACTAAGTAGGACTTCAATTCATGTAATTGCTTTAGCCGTTGGTGGTTGATTTAAAATGTTATACAAATGGTAAATAGTAGCCCTGAATTCCCTCAAATGACATTTTTTTGAGTACTGTTCTAAGCATATCTCTTATGTGTAAATAATGCTAAAGGTCTCAGCCTTTGATTCTATTAATAAGGGATATACTTGTGGACAAAAATGAATGTGCAGTTTGTTTCAAGATGGTGGAGGCAGCGGGAGGGAGGGTTTGGGCAGTTAAAAATGCCAGGGAAGGCCGGATGTGGTGGCTCACACCTGTAATTATGGCACTTACGGAGGTCGAAGTGAGTGAATCATTTGAGGTCAGGAGTTCGAGACCAGCCTGGCCAACATGGTGAAATCCCGTCTCTACTAAAAATACAAAAATTAGCTGGGTGTGGTGGCAGGTGCCTGTAATCCCAGCTACTCAGGAGGCTGAGGCATGAGAATCACTTGAACCCAGGAGGCAGAGGTTGCAGTGAGCTGAAATGGTGCCACTGCACTCCAGCCTGGGAGACAGAGCAAGATTCTGTCAAAAAAAAAAAAAAAAAGGCCACGAAGGAAGTTTGTCAAAAAATCCCTCACTTCCTTTCAAACTCTACTCTTGTAACTTTTGTAAGAAAAGTTCCATCTCATATAAACTAGGTGTTTTGTCTTTAAACCTACCATTATTCCTCTTAACTTAATATTGAAGCAGCTGGTAGAGCTCTAAAGTACTTTTTATTATTTAATGCAAATTTTTGGAAGGAACCCCAGCAGGCTCTCCATTTTAGTGGAACACAATTCCTGCAAATGATTGCTGAAGCTGCTCACATTTAAACTAAATGTGCATAAGGTTTAAGCAAATGCCACATTAAAGAGTAACTGCACAGTGTTGATCAGGGCGGGATAATCAGCACACTGCTTGGGAAAGGGTGATGGGGTGGGCCTTGGGGAGGGACTAGGCACAGGCCCTGGGAGGATTAATTGCTGAACACACTCAGCAGGTGTGGGCTGGGAAGAAGTCCAGTCGTTGGAACTCAAGATAAGCCCAAAACTGCATAGTGGGGGAGGAGTGTGTCCTTATTGGTCACAGGTCTCCTTTGGGGACCAAAACAGGCTTCAAGTGCTCTGTCCTTGTCTTGTGGGAATTCCCTTCTCAGCACCTGGGGCTCCTAGTGAGAGCTTTGTTCTACTGACTGATCCGCCTCCAACCCATCCACAGCAAGCCGGAAATGCCCTCCAACAGTGCAGGGCAGGAACTGTATCTTGCTCGCTCCTGGCTGGGATCAGTCTTACAGGTGCTCCACAGTCCCCATAGCCCTAAAATGTAACTTGCTCATTAGCACACCAGGTCTGGGCTTCCTACTCCGCCCACCTTGCAGGCCTTCCTGGGCTCATCTCTCAAATACAGTCCATTAAAAACAATTATTTCCAACCCTTGTTGGAGATGGTAAGAGAGACTTGATTCAAGCAGGCCACAGACATGGGGAACACAGCAACAGGGTTGTGCAGTGGGGGAGAGATTGGACTCAACTCCAACTCCAACAAAGACAAGCGGGGGTTTTAGCCAAGCAGCAGGGTGGGGTCAGGGGGTGGGAAGCGGTGTAGAGGAAACACCAAGAGTAAGAAGTTTCTGGCTACATTGACTCACTGGGATTCTTGCTGAAGTCAGGCCAGGGTGATCAGATACCAACAGTGGTGAGATACAAAGGGCGAGGTGTCTTCCCTGAACTGACTTAGGATTCTTGGTCAAACTGGATTCAACAAGACAGAGAGGGAAGCTCAAGGTCAGGTCTCTTGGAAAAAACTCATGAGGTTGAGTCAAGTTCTGGTCAAAGGAGAGAGTCTTTGCCAAGTCACCTGTGCTTGCATGAAAGTGCAAATTTGTGCCAATGGGATTGATGTACAGTCATGTGTCGCTTGACGATGTAGACACATTCTGAGACATGTGTCGTTAGGTGATTTTGTCATTACCCGATCATTGCAGAGTGCACTTACACAAACCTAGATGGTGTAGCCTTCTACACACATAGGCTACATGGTATTTACTATTGCTTCCAGGTTACAAACCTGCAAAGCATGTTGCTGTACTAAACACTGTAGGCAACTGTAACACGATGGGAAGTATTTGTGTGTCTAAATATATCTAAAGATAGATACAGTAAAAATACAGTATTATAATCTTATAGGACCACTGTTATCTATATGGTCTGTTCTTGACCAAAACATGACTATGAGGTACACACAGTTGGGTATGTTAGGTAACAGTTAGGTAACTATGAGGTATACAACTGGGTATAAGTGGGCTTTGCATTTGCTTATAAATGTGATTTACAAGACGGATGCCGGAAACAGCCACCAGCTGACTGGCACTGAACAGGAATCCAAGGCTCCTGCCTGCATTTCCAACACACCCTGGCTCCCTGGGCACTGTGCACCTCTGGCCTTGCAGCTCGGGGCCACCAGTAGCCCTCCGTTACTGCACGGTGGCTCCAGGCTGTAGTCCATACCTCTGCCCACTCTAATTTTCCCTCTTTCCTTCTGTCCTAGTTCTATCCATCCTCTGTTCTTTCTCGCTCTCTCTTTTGTTTTCTTCCTCTGGCACAGAGGGCATAAGAGCAACAAAGGCACAAGCAAGGCTTAGTTAGGTTTTTTTTAAGGTGAGGTGCCATAGGTACTATAGCACTTTTGTATATCTTAACTGTATAGCATGCAGAAACTGTGCTACCATGGTTATTAGCTTTCTGTCTTTTTATGTGTCACTGGCAGTCGTGGAGTATTGTACCAATAACCCCATTTTCCCATCTGCCCTGCAGCCTTCACTTAGTGACTTTAGGAAGGCATGTGTGCATTATGGCAAAAGTGGCTTTGGACTTGGCGATCGAATTTTTGGCTCAGCGTCTTCTCACTTCTCACCTAGCTCAGTATGCTCCATCACAAGGGAAGAATTGACAGGCTAATTGGGCTAAATTATAAATGTCTGCTAAAGATGTAATGTCTTCTGTCCTCTAAAGGGTGTTTGAAGACTCCCACAGAGAACCTTGCAAAAGCATAAGCAATGCATTTCTGAGATTGGGAAGGATACTTGCAAATCATATATAGGAAGCATTATGTTCTATAACCTCTGTACCAGGAGGAATTCCTTTCAGATCACTTACTTGGAAGCAGATCCAGTCTCTCCATGCTCCCGCTCTCCGTTTTTTAAAATTTAGGTGTGCAGGAAAGCCGAAGGAAGGAAACCAAAAGGAGAGATTCTCCAAACACAAAACAGCTCCTTAAGCCACATGGAGAAAATATCTGATAGTGAATAGTCTAGAAAGCTGTTGGGGGAGAATAAACAGAACTGAGCTACCACTGGCTGGAAATAAGCATGAGCAGTGTGTTTCAGGGCACACTGGGAAGTCAGATTTCCCATGGTCTTGATTGAATGGACTATGGAAAGAATAAGACTTTGAGAACTATTTTTGCATATGATTTGGAAAGAATAATACTTTGAGGACTATATTTAAATAAGTATGGACCTTAAGGAATCACAGGTAGAGTTACCAAGACTACCTTAGAATAGGCATGAGAGCATTGATGTCATGAAATCCCCTGCACACTGCAGAATCGCGTGGACATGAACATGGCACTTCCTGACATTCAACACGGAGGATGTGAGTAGCATAGGGATGGAAATCTCCTCTGATCACATTTAGCTCAAGTGCTTCATTTTTATGTTTAGTCCTTAGGTAGACAGTGTTAACCCCAGGAAAGCAAAAGAGATGATATGTGATTTGATTTATACATGTTAATGCTGCTTTTATCATTTTAGTAAAATGCATTTACGAGTTCTCATTTAAAAATATAGGCTCGGCCGGGCGCGGTGGCTCAAGCCTGTAATCCCAGCACTTTGGGAGGCCGAGACGGGCGGATCACGAGGTCAGGAGATCGAGACCATCCTGGCTGACACAGTGAAACCCCGTCTCTACTAAAAAATACAAAAAACTAGCTGGGCGAGGTGGCAGGCGCCTGTAGTCCCAGCTACTCGGGAGGCTGAGGCAGGAGAATGGCATGAACCCGGGAGGCGGAGCTTGCAGTGAGCTGAGATCCGGCCACAGCACTCCAGCCTGGACGACAGAGCGAGACTCCGTCTCCAAAAAAAAAAAAAAAAAAATATATATATATATATATATAGGCTCAGTCTAGTCATTCTCATCATTTTTGATATTTTTACAAAATAGTACTTTAAAATATTGTTAACGATTCCTGAGATTCTGGTGTTCAAAAGGAGCATAATTTATGATTCTGCCCTAACATATTTGTTTTAAGGGGCCATCTCCTTGATATATGTATAACATATACATGCACATGTATATTTATATATGTATGTGCCTGTGTTTATTTGCTCATGTGTATACCCACCCCCACACACATATATATTTGGTTTTTAGGCATAATTTGTTATATAAGAAGGGTTTCCTGCTTTGTTTGTTTTGTTATTCTTGTTTGGTTTGCTTTTTCTTAATGAAGGACTCTGAACATAGCATGGCACAACAGAATGCCTTAGGGAATGTTAGCTCCACCAGTGTCCATCAGACCTTGCCAGTCATTCCAAATAAATCATGAAGAGGAAACAATGCAGCTGCTATGCAAATATGATGTCAAAAGAAGAATTCTCCTCGTTCACACACCCAGTCCGCCACTGCCCCAAGTCTTTGTTAGACAGAAATCCCTGAGCCATTGATTGCATCTGCAAACTATATAATAATATTTCTAAATAATATTTGAAGAGTACTTCATATTTTACAAATTGTATTCATGCATCACCTTTCTGAATTTTTACAACAGTCTTGTGAATTAGATAATATCAATGCCATTTTACAATAGACTCCAGTGCCTTTGTGCTTTGATGAAAACAACACGTTTACAGGCAGATAGTGAACTGGAATTGGATGTTGTTTTAGTCATCAATCCCACTTATTTTAGGATGAATTTAGAATTCAAAGATTGGAATAATGCATGTATGAAAAGGGGATCTTTCTCAAGACCCATTTGCAAAACAGACATGAATGTTGATTATTTTGAGGGTGGAAAATAGGGGTGAACTATTACTTGTTGCAAAGGCTTAGGAATTTTATGTTTATCAGAATCCTGTTAGCCTCTGATTAAGGGGGATGCTAGTCATTTTTTCAATTTGCAATTTTTTCAGTTTGTATTAGAGTTGTCAGACTATAAACAAAGTGAGAGTGGCTGTGCCAGTGCTGGACTCAGCAGTGTGTGCTGCTGTGAGATTGCAGCAGCTGGCTAAAGCTAATGTTTAAGGAGTTTCACCTTCTTCTCATAAAACCACTAGTAGCTTAGCCTGGGCGCGGTGGCTCAGACCTGTAATCCCAGCACTTTGGGAGGCAGAGGTGGGCGGATCACAAGGTTAACAGATGGAGACCATCCTGGCCAGCACGGTGAAACCCCCATCTCTACTAAGATACAAAAAATTAGCCGGGCATGGTGACTCACGCCTGTAGTCCCAGCTACTCGGGAGGCTGAGGCAGGGGAATCGCTTGAACCCGGGAGGCGGAGGTTTCAGTGAGAGGAGATGGCGCCATGGCACTCCAGCCTGGGCGACAGGGCGAGACTCCGTATCAAATAAATAAACGAGTAAAAATAAATAAAACATCTCTTTCTACTAAAAATACAAAAATTAGTTGAGTGCAATGACCCATGCCTGTAGTCCCAGGTACTCGGGAGGCTGAGGCAGGAGAATCGCTTGAACCCAGGAGGCGGAGGTTGCAGTGAGCCAAGATCGTGCCACCACTTCAGGCTGGCAACAGAGCAAGACTCTGTCAAAAACAAACAAAGAAAAAAAAAAACCATTAGTAGCTTGAAATTGGCCATAGTGGGAGAAATTACATCATGAAAACTGGCAAATTCTTCAAATCAGTGCTTTTTATTTTTATTTATTGTGGAGAGCTGACTTACCAGAGCACCCATGGACTTGGACACCTGAGACATCTGCTTGGGATCCCACACTTTCAAGGTCTTTCCTCTGGCCTTCTTGTGGTTCTGCAACTCCTCACAGTGCTGGGAGTTGGTGATGCCAACAGGACGTACTCTCCCAGAGCCTACCTCTCCCAGATCACTTTAAAAGGCACCCAGGACCCCAGAATTCTCATCCTCAAAGGCATAGAGCTCAGTTCTTGACCCTCAACAAATCTCTTCCCCATAAAGATCCTTTTGAGAGCGTAGGATACCCCCCGGATGGTTTTGGTTGCAGATTGTGGTGGTGGAGGGAGCTATAAAATTTAACCCATTACGATTAATTGGATGCGCTAATGGCAGATTGGGTAGCGATTACGCCATAAGGTGTGTGGCGTGTGAACCGTGTGCTGCATCTGTGCCAGCTCAGGTAAGTCAGCGCACAGTGCCTGCAGCCTCCTCTCACCTCTTCCCTGAGCAGCACCTTTTGGCCTGAACATGCCGATCCCCCGGTTCTTCATCTTGACAGCAACTTAACACGCCCTGGGCAGCTTTTTAAAATAAATGACTATGATATTGACTATGAATCTATATAAAAGTCACTTGTTTTTCAGTCATAATCCATGTCTAACTGCAGAAGAAATTCACACATTTGAAAAACAAATAAAAATGTAAAAAGTGAAAACTTTTTGTAACCGCAGTATTCTGAAATAGAACTTTTCTGTTAGATCATTTTCAAGAGGATTTTTCATACTTCCCTACAAAAATATCAATGTATGTGCACTTGTATAAATTCATGGATGACATATTCATTGGATGTATATGTCTAAATACAGAATCATACCCTATTGTACGGTTCTAGTAAATAGGTTTTATTTGCTTTTAACTTAGGAAATATACTTTTTATTATCCTTAAATTCTGGAATACATGTGCAGAACATGCAGGTTTGTTACATTGGTATACACGTGCCATGGTGGTTTACTGCACTCATCAACCCATCATTTACGTTAGGTATTTCTCCTAACGCTATTCCTCCCCTAGCCCCCACTCCCCAACAGGCCCCAATGTGGGATGTTCCCCTCCCCGTCTGTGTCCATGTGTTCTCATTGTTCAACTCCCACTTATGAGTGAGAACATGTGGTGTTTGTTCCTGTGTTAGTTTGCTGAGAATTATGGTTTCCAGCTTTGTCCATGTCCCTGCAAAGATGTGAACTCATCCTTTTTTATGGCTGCATAGTATTCCATTGTGAATATGTGTCACATTTTCTTTATCCAGACTATCACTGATGGGCATTTGGGCTGGTTCAAAGTCTTTGCTATTGTGAACGGTGCTGCAATAAACATAAAGTGTGCATGTGTCTTTATAGTGGAATGATTTATAATCCTTTGGGTATATACCCAGTAATGGGATTGCTGGGTCAAATGTTATTTCTGGTTCTAGATCCTTGAGGAATTGCCAGATTGTCTTCCACGATGGTTGAACTAATTTACACTCCCGCCAACAGTGTAAATGCATTCCTATTTCTCCATATCCTCTCCAGCATCTGTTGTTTCCTGACTTTTTAATGATCACTATTCTAACTGGCGTGAGATGGTAGCTCATTGTGGTTTTGATTTGTGTTTCTCTAATGACCAGTAATGATGAGCTTTTTTTTTCATATATTTGTTGGCTGCATAAATGTCTTCTTTTGAGAAGTGTCTGTTCATATCCTTTGCCCACTTTTTGATGGGGTTGTTTGTTTTTTCTTGTAAGTTTGTTTAAGTTCCTTGTAGATTCTGGATATTAGCCCTTTGCCAGATGGGTAGATTGCAAAAATATTCTCCCATTCTGTAGGTTGCCTGTTCACTCTGATGCTAGTTTCTTTTGCTGTGCAGAAGTTCTTTAGTTTAATTAGATCCCATTTGTCAATTTTGACTTTTGTTGCTATTGCTTTTGGCATTTTAGTCATGAAGTCTTTTCCCACGCCTATGTCCTGAATGGTATTGCCTAAGTTTTCCTCTAGGGTTTTTGTGGTTTTAGGTCTTAAATTTAAGTCTTTAATCCATCTTGAGTTAACTTTTGTATAAGATGTAAGAAAGGGGTCCAGTTTCAGTTTTCTGCATATGGCTAGCCAGTTTTCCCAACACCATTTATTAAATAGGGAATCCTTTCCCCAGTGCTTGTTTTTGTCAAGTTTGTCAAAGATCAGATGGTTGTAGATGTGTGGCATTATTTCTGAGGCTTCTGTTCTGTTCCATTGGTCTATACATCTGTTTTGGTACCAGTACCATGCTGTTTTGGTTACTGTAGTCTTGTAGTATAGTTTGAAGTCAGGTGGCATGACACTTCCAGCTTTGTTCTTTTTGCTTAGAATTGTCTTGACTTGACATTCATGCAAAATATTGTATATTCAACTTCTTTATTTGCAAAGGATACATAAATTTCATTTCAAAAGCAATACAACAAAGTGTTCCATTTGACAAAAATAGGGTAGCTTAACTTTTCCAGGATAAATGAATCACGCTTTTATTAATTTATGCATTTTCTTCTGAGAGCAGCTTCACACAGTAAAGTCTCCTTTTTGAGGCATCTGTTGATTATATTGCTATTTAATCCTCAACCACATGCTCCTTTGGAATATTTTTTATGTGATAGACATGGACTTTTACTTGACTTTGAGGAATTTTTCTTGCTTTTCCAACCAGATTATAAGTGTCACGAGGTCAAGAAACTTGTATTATCTTATTCTATTTTCTATGGAGTTTAAACCTCTACTATGTGATGGTAGTTTTATTGGATAGGAAACATGTGAGGGTAGGGAACAGAATACTCAAAATTTTCCAAATAAATAAATGATCGGTGCTCGTAAATGACCAGATATGAGCTGCCATCACAGGCTGTCTCAAATCTGGACGTCATTTCAAGGTACAAATAGACCCAGTGCCCTTAGACTCAATATGACCAAGGGTTGTAGGAAAAAGGAATCTGTGTTTTGAAAAGTGTTTTTGGATCGCTCTCATTTACCTGTTTTGTTTGTTTGTTTGTTTGTTTTATCTTATTGAAATCAATGAGCCGAGATTCTCATGCGCTTTTAGACCTGAAAGGGACTTCAAGGATCCCTCAACATTTCCCAAACTGGTGGATAGTAAAAATGTCCCCCTTGAATTCTCCAGCCCTTCCCTGGAGATTCTGATGTAATAAGTCCGGGGTGGGCCTGGGTCCATCTACTTAAATAAGGACTCTGGCTGCTCTGTTTATGGGGTGTTTGAGGCATGTGAGGAAGCATGTCCCCAGGAGCACTGGTAGAACAGACAGAAGGCACACATGGCAATAACAAAGGTTGCTCTAGCGTTTGCCAAGGTTTATTGTGTCACTGTAATTACAGGTTGAGCACAGCTACATTCCTCAGCACAATAAAGTTGTCGGAGCCCACTCGGAGGCAATTGTTTCCCATTAGGGAAATGTTGGGTTTCCTTTAATGATGAAAGGCAATAACACAACATGTAATTCCTGTAGCTGTGATATAATGCTTCCAGAACCGAAATACAACCCTCCTGGGAGCCACATCTACAGGGTGCCCAGAAAGGTGAGGTGTTCTCTTGGATTGAGGGGTGACCTCTTTATCTTTTGCTGATATGAATTGACATCTCTGCTCCCCAGAAAGCTGAAATGTGACAAAGTCTTTGGACCTCACTTTCTCCCTCATAGCAATGAAGCAACACATACATACTGAGATTCACAAGGCTTCAGGCTTAGCTACGCCGAAAGAAAAAAATGGTTTTTGTCTGAATTTTTTTTTTGCTGAAATCTCTCTAAGTGTTGTAGATAATTTTAGTCCTAGAGGTTTTGTAGAAGTGATCTGAAATTTCTCCTTCTGAAGCTTTCAGTATTATAGATAATTATAGCTCTGCAGTGATCTGTAGAAATGATTGCTGACACACAGCATTTTCCCTGCCTCTCTCTTTCTTCTTTCCTGCCTACTCTTTCTTTGGGAGTTTTAGCCTCACCCAAAAAGACACAGGCCTATTATCTCATAGACTCTTACAAAAAAAATAATGGATCAACAAGTAGAGATAAATTAATAGTAACTTAAGCCAGCTTAAATATAGAGAGATGCAAACTTTTGTGATAGAATCCTAGTATACCTTTGTTTTATGTTTGTGGGTAAACACACTGTAATAAGAGGATAACAAGGGAAGTTGTTGAAGGTGTAAGGGAGAAGATAGTAGGTCTTAGGGCCTTTGTCAATGTCATCTGCAGGCAGCTGCACACACTGAAGATGTTTGCATAAACTTCTGATTTCTGATCTACATGTACCTTGTGGGCTAGTTTCAGAAGCACATCTCTAACTGAAACCAGTTTCACAATTTCATGTTGTGTTCATGGACAAGAAACAAAATGGGAGTTGTTTGCCTCGGATGTGTGGGGAAAATTGTTTTGGAAAGATCTTTGGCGACTATTTAAAAAATTGATTTCCAAGAAAATTATATTGTGATTTGACCTGGCAAGTAAGGGCTAGAAAGTGTCATTTGGAGTCTATAAAAAATAACTTATGCTTCAATTGTTTCCAGTCCAATTCAATCCAGTCCAACCCAAGTGTGACTGAAAACAAAATATCTCCTAATGAAAACCTGCACAGAATACCGAGAGCAGAAGGCCATGGGAAGGCTGGCGCTTGTAGCCTTGAAGGGTTGTACCCAGCAGTGGGGAAGGGGAGGCGGGGATGGTGCTGCCGACATCAGCAAGCCAGCCCCGCTGTGAGGTCTTCCTTGGTCGCCAGCAGGCGGCCACAGGGACTCTGACAGTACACAGGAAATGACCCCTGGACTCCATAGCGATCAACGGGCAATCACTGCTTCAGAGAGGCCGGGGGCAGAGCCAGGGAAATACTATGAGCATCCAGGACTGCTCTGCACACCATGTTGCTGTGTCATGGAAATTGTTCTAAAATTTTGAGAAAATTCGATTTTCGATTTTGCAATAAATACCAAAACTAATTTCTGCAGGAAATAAACCTTTTTTTTTCTTTTCAAAATATTTACCAAGGGCCTTCTTATATGTGCCTCATATGTTTTGGGCTTAAATAAAACAAAAAACAAAAATACCCTCCTTATTAAATACTACTTTACCTAATTTTTATTCATTTCTATGTCAGAGTTCTTCTGAGATTATTTAATGTGGCTTATTACTTTTGCAGAAATGTACAATCTGCTAGGACAATGTAATAGCAAAACCTAAAAAATAAAAATAAAAAAAAACTAAAAACAAAAAACAAAATCCCAACCCAAACCATCTTCTACTAGCTGCTGATAAAATATACACTGCAGAGACTTGAGTATTATTTGGTAATGCTCATCACTTCTTTCTCCTAGATACACACCAGAGTGCACGCACACAACACACACACACCCCCTGTATCCCCCATACAATGCACATACTCCCACACACACAAACACCACATGCACATCCCCCACACAACAGAATCTTACAGACAGGCATTAATCAAATAATTCTAAATTGCATGGGAAATTTCCAGAGCGATCAGTGCTATATAAGGGAGACCACTGTGCCCTGAATACATGCAGTTGAGTCATCTAATTCCAAAAAAAAAAAAAATGCCTCAGGGAAGGTTTTCCTGAGGTAATGAGGAGTAATCTGGAATCTAAAGGATGAGCCTGGATTTACTAGGAAAACAGAGGTGAAAAGGGCCTCTGACCACAGGAAAAACAGCACGTGTGCAAGTACAATGGCTGTGAAGGCTGCCCAGCATGTGGGGCCAGAAGGTGTGAACATATGGCTGGAGAAGAAGCAACGGGCTGGGCCTGCACCAGCGGGTCACATGCTGCCAGGGTAAGGGCATTTTTCCTTAAGAGCTGTAGCAGCATAGCGCCATCGGGTGTTTTGACAGGCACGGCAGGAGGACCTGGAACCTGATGGAGTCAGGCTTGCATTTCAGAGCATCAGTGCAAAGGACACTGTGGATGTGAGTGATGATGCATCCTGGTAGACCCACTAATAGGGCTAGGGAAGGAACGATGGTAGGTAAAGGTGAGGTGTCAGCGCCTATTCCCTCTACCCAAAATTCCCAACCAGATCATCACAAGGCTGTCTCTTTCTCATCATTCAATTTTAGTTCCAGTATATTCACCTCAAAAAGACCTCCTTTAACCACTCTATATATTGTTGCTCCCTCTTCTTCTCATGGTGTTGCCAGACCTTTTGGTCTTGAATTTCTTATTCACAGCCCTTGCCATGAGCTGATTCAGCAGGTCCTAAAACAACATGGTTCCATTATAACATTGATGAGAAAAACAAGTGGCTCCTGATTTCCAGGAGCCGCTGAATGTGTGGCGTTTGCAAGTTCTCCCAGCAGAGAAAGCGGCTCTTCTCAGGGTACTCCGGTTTCTCCCACATCCCAAAGGTGCGTTGGTTAGGTGGATGGGTGTGTCCACACATGCCAGTGTGAGTGAACGGGTGTGGGTGGGTGTGAGTGCACCCTATGATGGGATGGCTTCCTGTCCAGCGTGGGTCCCACTTTTACTCTGCATTGCCAGGACAGGCTTTGGCCATCCACTACCATAAATTGGAATAAGAGGGCTGGAAAAAAGGAATGAGTGGATGAATACAAATTATTGTAAAATAAGAAAGTGCAAGGTCTATGATCATCACGCAAATGTGCGATAAGGGCCAATGAGGTACCAAGGGCCAAGAAGCTCAGCAGGCCCGCCAGATTGGTTCTTGCTTGCTTTTGAACTGCATGGTAGTAGGAGGTGCTCCTGACAATTTTGTCTTGCAAACACTTATTGCTTGATTTAACTGACCACCACTGCCACTGCAGTTCCTTGATGATTCAGCAAATATGTAATAAAAAATTATCTTACTTGTTTTTATTCATGTTTCTTAAATGTATGTATAGCTCACATGTATTTCGGTGTTTAATATTACAAGTGTTTGGGTCTTTTTTTTTGATAGAGTCTCACTCTGTCACCCAGGCTAGAGTACAGTGGCACGATCTCTGCTCACTGCATCCTCCGCCTCCCAGGCTCAAACAATTCTCCTGCCTCAGCCTCCCAAGTACCTGCGATTACAGGTGCCCACCACCATACTTGGCTGACTTTTTTGTATTTTTAGTAGAGACAGGGTTTCTCCATGTTGGCCAGACTGGTTTCGAACTCCTGACCTCAAGCAATCCACCTGCCTCGGCCTCCCAAAGGGCTAGGATTACAGGCATGAGCCACTGCACCTGGCCATGTTTGGGTCTTTATGTAGAAGTTTGGTGATGGTTTTGTGACTAGAAATGTGTCATAGGAATTTAACTCTTGTTTACATAAGTTAGCTTATGGCAAAATTAGTTTAGTTATATATCATTTTGCTTAAAGTCACGGTTTCCAAGAAGCAGGTGATGACACTAAGTGAGGACTTATTGTACTCAAATGTTTGCTTCTGTCAGTTCATATTTTTCTCCTCCCTAGAATGTAATCTCCAGGGAGCATAAGCCTATTCTTCTTCCTGTATCACTGTGTCCCTGCTGCCTAGTAAACCCCTGGGACACAAGAGATGCTCATTGATTTATATTTTATGAATAAATAGAGACAAATAAGCATATTCTAGAGGTATTAGAGAGGCCAAACAGGCAGGTGTCAGCAGTAGATTGGCTGCGGTGAGGAAGGAAGGCATTAGGGGCTACTTTTAGGCTTTCATCGCTGGTAGAAGGAAAATGCTAAGATCATTTGGGGGCCCCAGGGGACAATGAGTATTTGGAATAAATAAATAAATGAGTAAATAAGTCAATTAATATTTGTACCTTTTAGCAAAACAATGGCAGTTCAGGATTGATGGAATTGTAGGAGCTCCACTCTAGGCCAACAGCTTTGGGTTTTGGCAGACCTGATATTCCAGTTTCAATCAACCTGCCCAGCAAAACGAACAGAAATATGAGGGCCCTCATATTTTGCTGCTTGCTTACTGCATTTCTATCTCTGGCCTTGCCAGAGCAGCCTGCTGGAAATATCGAAGATAAGTCCTGTGTGTTCTCCAGGAAGCAAGCTCTCGGAAGCCACTGGATCCTGGAACACCTCACTCTTGCTGATGAACTTGTGCAGCCTGCAGAGAACCCCCTTGTCTCTGGCAAGCACCTTCTGAACACAAGATAGAGAAGACCTCAAGCAGAGCTGTGGGGAGAAAAATGTTCTGCCTTCCAGTGATGTGAGAAAAGAAAACACAGTGAAGCCCTGGGTAAATGAGAAGACGGAGTTGTTCTGATTTTCCCGCAGGGGATAGTCAGCAGATGAATTTGCCTATTTTCTTTATCCTAAACAGCTAGGCTACCTTGAGAGAAGCAAGAGATCCTCTCCCTTTTGCCAAAACCTGCCTCCCCCAGGAGACTGTGGTTTGCTCAAACACATCATTAGAAATTGTCCTTAAATTTTAAAAAATAAATGAATATTCAATGAAAGACTAAAGTTTCACTAGTTTGAAAGCAAAACCTGTAAACTCTTATGTATTCAATTACACAAGGAAGATGAAAATGAACGGATTCATGGGCAACGCTAATTAATAATGAAGAAGGCCAGAAAAGTGACCCTGTCATTGGGGGTGGCTAGAAGTGATGGGGAAGGCCGAAGTGAACTTTCAGGAGTGAGGGCAAAGTTCTATATCTTGATGGGAATTCGGTTATACAGGTGTATACCAAATTTGTCAAAACCCACTGAATGGTCCCCTCGAGCTTTGTGCATTTCCCTCTCTGTAACTGTAACTAGAAAAAAAACATAGAATAGGTACATGTTGAACTCAAGTCAATGATATGTACCCCAAAGTATTTAGGATGAAGGGGACTGACATCTGCAACTTACTTTAAAATGTATTAAAAAATGAAGTGGCCTGGTGGTGGCTAGAGGAAAGAAGGGTTGAATAGGTAAGTCAAAGCAAGGGTAGTAATGTGAATGGTAGGTTCTGAGTCCTGGTCATGTTCTTGTTCACACTGCCATGGCTTCAGCTTTTCTGTGTTTGAACACTTGAAAAATGAACTGATGGAAAAAAAGGAACTGGTTAGAATCGTGTCCAATGACCATTTCCCACTATATGAAATATCTCTTTTCTTAGGAATGCAGGACTATAATCACAAGGGGTATTTCTGCTTTAAAGTTCTGACTTAGATATTGAATTTGTATGTTACCCCAAATCCAATCAAATGCTAACAAAGGCAAGGTCCTTACTGCAGAGAATCCAGATAGTATTGTAAAGGAACATTATCCTAAACTAGTCTACAGCAGTGGGTTCAGTCTACACCACAGTGCTGTGGTAGTTACAGTTTTAATTCTGTTCTCTTCCCTGACTTATATTTATCCTCACTGAAACAAGTTTCTCAGCATGAGTCTTCATGTTCAGATGCATTGCTTTGATTTAGGGAAGATACATTACAAAGAGTCATGCAAATATCTAAAAATATAGTTGAAGAAATGCCTATTTTTATCTCCAATTTATAGATTTGTTTATATTGGACAACAGTATCACATTTACCATTAAGCGGAGTGAAACTTTTTAGCAGCAGAGCATATATTAACAAAGATGCTTGCATAATTATTAGGTAGACAGTAAAATGCACAAATATAATTCATCTTTATATGTTCGTAACTCTAATTTGCCTATAGCTGCCCTGAAAAGGACCTGTTCACCCATCCGTATGATCTCAATGGCTATTTCCTGGTTTAAATTTACTGTCAGAAACCCAGGTTCCCATTATAGGTGGTTTCAGGCACAATATGTGCAAAGTAGCTGCAAAGGAATAGCAGTTAGACTGAGCACTGATGGTAAGCACGTCTTAGCCAATGTTTGAACCAAGGTGTCTGGAAAGAGAAAACTAGTAATGATCCTCCAAGTATGAGAAAGCCTAGAATTGCATGAAGACAGTGTGGTGAAATTCAAAGTAACCTTTATATAAGCCCTTTTTCATGCAAGCCAAGAGTGGTTGTACAAACAGTGCGCTGTGCAAGAATCCACACAGTATCTTAGATAGATGTCCAAATAGTCCAAATGCACAGTGGCACCTCTAAAAATCTATGCTGAGTGGTGGCAGGGACAGCTTCATGGACTTACAAGTTGTGCAAGCATCAGAGGCTTGCAACAGGGTCCTGCTCTCGGGAGGGTCCCCGTGTTGGTTTAATGATTTGCTGAGATTCTTTGGAACTAACTTAAACTTTTACCTTTAAACTCATGTTTTTTAAGTGAGGCGTGGACATTGGAGAACGCACATGAGTGAAAACCTCTGCTTGGGGACAGTGCTTCCACACACAGGCTCAGTCTTAGGAACATGACTGCCGCATGTGCGCCAAGCAGTTGCTCTGGGCACACCTGGGGCAGTCTGGGGAATGGTGGGGCCTCAAAAGCACAGGCCTGGCTGGTATCTGGGTCCACACTGCTGGTGGGGACTGTGGCAGTAGACAAAGGAAGAATTCTTCATGGGCAGCAATGGACTCAGAGCAGGAACCTCCGGGGCTCGTGCTGTCAATTTTGTCTCAAATTATTACCAAAAAGTGCACATATGGGCATTGCAATAATGCATATCAGAAAGTTATGAGGTTCCTTGTGAGAATTTAGCATCCATAGTTTTAAAAATTGCTGCAACATTGCAAAGCAAATACTCATAGTATTAGAAATAAAAATTACATTTAAAGTTTACCACATTGAACAGAAAAAGCCACATTTCCATAAGGGGCTTCTGATGAATCCATTACAAAGAAGAGAACAATGTTGGAATTAATTTTTCCCTGTAATTGAAGATGCAAGGATAGCTTGCAAAACAGGCCTTTGAGTTATATACAGATCACAAAGTCACTTAGCACTTCTTGTACACCCTCCACAAGCTATCAGGTTCCGTTGCTATTGTGTTTACATGTGAAGTTAAATTCAGAATTGCATGAAACCTGTTTGTGTCAAGAGTTAAACCAATTTAGAAAATTCATTCTGTAGGATTCATCAACTCCAGATGGCCTAAAATTAATATGTTGAAATCGGTTATAAGAAATTTATCCCAACATTTTATAGAAAATGTCCACAATTTCCATAAACACACTTAACAGCCTCACTAACATTTTCATTAGCATAAAGGTCCTTCTCACTTTAAGCTGTGATTAAAAATTATTTGCAACCTTGTATTTTCCAACAGTGACTGGCATTGCTTTCAGTTATATCAATCATAAACAAGTTGTAAAAGTAAAAATTTTGATGAGATAATAAATGATTTTCAGAGTAACAGGCCAGGAAAATCTTACAATCAATCAAAATCTCACATTAATAAGGTATTATTTATTATATTATATGAAATTATGACACCATTATATATAATTGTTTTTCATATGTATATACGTATGCATATATATACACACACATGTGTATGTATGGCCTTCCACCAAATGCATCTCATTTCACCATGACTGTCTCCCCAGATCTTCCCCTGGGTCTGAATAGATCTAGGTGAGGAATACAAATCCCTAGAATGATTTTCCTGCAATCTGTGCTAGGCTGGAAGGCTTTTTTCGGCACATGTACAGTAATCATTGCAGCAAATACATTTTGTTACTTTCAAGTCAAGCTTCGCAGACAAATGACAATAGGCGTTATTTTTTCTGGATTTTCTAGTCTGAATCAACTTGGCATGGGTGGATTTTGTGAGAAACACTTTCCACCAAATACAGAAGGTGCAGGGGGTCAAGTTTGTTTTCTTTTCTATCAAGCTTCTATCCCTAAATAACTATATCCCATTTATCTTTAAAATCAGTCCTTTCTATTTTCTAAATTAATTAGCACTGCGTGGTGGTATTTCTCACGCAGCATCCACTGTTTCCAGAGCAAGTGTTGCAGTAATCCCCATAGCATTCCCTTATTATCAGAGTTTTCTCTGGGCAGACGCTTAATGACTGGGGAGGTAGTCTGGCTCCACCCTCTTTAAGACCTGTCTGTCTATCCCACATCTGGTCCGTGGCAGCAGCAATGGGCTCAGTGTGATGGATCCAAGGCCAGAATCTGAAGAGCCTCTGGGGAGGTCCCAGGCTCTGGAATTGCCCTGGGTCAAGGTGGCCCCTCTCATTGCTCAGCAATATCCCTGCCGGCCTTCAGGGGGACGTGCACGGGGAGCTTGCCACCTTACACGACTCTTCTCTTATCTGAGACATTTTCAGTGCTTATATCTACTTTATGAGAGAGAAGCATTGGGCCTCTCTGTTAGGCCCCCAAGTGGCCCTGGGCTTTTGCTCTTATGCATTCTTATGACACACGTCAGTGATTCTCCAAGTATGGTCCCCAGACCAGTGACATCCACGTCACCTGGAGCTAGTTAGAAAAGCAATCACTTGGGCCCTCCTCAGGCCTTCTGAGTCAGAAACTCTTCAGGTGGGCCTCAGCAAGTATGTTTTCACAAGGCTTACAGATGACGCTGCCACACTATGAGGTATGAGCATCACTGAACCACTCGGTGCCCACAGACTTTCCATCTATCACTTTGTACCTGAAGAACTGGAGTCATGTGTCAGCTCTGTAGCTGTCAAAACAATTTCCTATGATGCCAACTCCCTGGCTTCCTCTGACCTTTCCCCAGATGCAGTCAGGGCTGGTGGGATCAGCTCTCCTCAAGACCCCAGTTCATCAGAGGCCAAGCCTCAGATGCCTGAAGAATTGTTCTATTAATCAACAAGCTGCCCTTCAATGTATCGGTAGCAGGTTTTCCTGTCTGCTGTGTTTACTCTGCAAAATGATGGCATGGATTAATGAATGATTCCTATCCAAAAGTCTAGGATAGACTAAGGACCCAGGGCATTGGTGTGCTATGTACGGTTGGTTCACAGCCTGACACTCTACATTCATCACACTTGTTAATGTTTCTTGCCACAGGCCCCTCAATGAGATGTGGTTGGAGTTTTTTGATGTGATTGTTTGATGTGTCTATTTCTGACAGCAGACTTCCTGGGAGGCTCCTTAAAGCACTGCTCATGAAGGAAGAACCCTCGGATCATCATATGTAGTTTTCTTTTCATCTCTCCTTTCATTTCTCAGACTTCAGGGAGCACGAAACTTCTGATGACTTCTCCCTCCAGATACCCTTCACTGAAGAGTCATGAACAGCCCATGGGGTGAGCAGGCCTCCTTCTGATGGGTGCACTCACATGGATGCCTGTGTCACTAGGAAAGGGCCAGTGTTACCCCCAGCAAGCCCAAGAGGGAGATCCCCAAAAGGTCCTCGCTCCGGATGGGCAGCAAGGTCCAGAAACACCACTAGAGTGGGGGCTCCAGCTTCTTCAGACATTGCAGGGTTATCTCAAGGCACTCCAACATGGTAACTCTGTACCAGAGCCACACGGTGACCCCTTGTGATTTGGCAGAGGGTGAGGATCACAAGTTGCCCCACAGACTGACTGAAAATTGGCAATGATATGAGGTTCCAGTTTTTGGCATCCTGGGGGGAGGTTCCTCCTTAATCATAGCTGGCATGTGTCCCTGGGGCCTCACCAATCCTGGTATCGAGAGAGCTGGGAGCTGCTCATGACCATTGGGGTTGGGGGTCACGCCTGGACAGCGTTAAGCCCAAGTCAGTTGGGGGCAAGCTCTCCTGTCTGAAGCCCCAAACCCTTTCCTTGGCAGGTCCCAGCACATCTGAATTTCTATCCAGGAGGAAGGATGCCACTGAGGACAGAAGTGTGAGTCAGTAGAGAGCACCTGGCTTATCCACTGGAGAGTGTGGGGACTTGGGGAAATTCAGTGTCCCTTGTCTGAGAGCATGCTCCTGCTTCTCACCATGGCTCTCTGGTGACCCTGCACTGCCCACCACAGTGGCAGATGGCAGCCCAGCTGCACAGGACATGTATACAATTTTAGCACCACTGGTTTTCTCCTCTTTCCCTCAGTCACAAAGGCTGGAAAAATTCCGAGGTTTCTAAAGGAGATAGCATGAAGCCTGATGCTGGCCAAGAAAGCTGGGTAAGAAATCACCCCCAGGCAAAATAAGCTGGGAACATAATCAGGGATCGTGAGTGGTGTTCTCCACTGCCATGGCCTGTAGCTATCAGGTGGCCAAGGATTCAACAAACACTTTTTGGACATCCTGTGCCCTCACCAAGTCTTACCCTAGAAATAAGAACCATCATGCATCAAACAGGTGCTTCCTTCCTGACTTTCAACCTACGTCCCATGCAGTTCTGAGGCATTCTGCCTTGCTGCTCAGCCTCTGACCTTCTTCGTCTATTCTGGGCTCAACTCCCAACTTCAAGTACTCCAGTGGAACTCACATAACCCTCTCAGGTCTTTGGTACTTGACAGCACTCAACAAAGGCTGCCTCCCCAGACTTATTGCCCATGCAGGTCCTCGGGCCATGGTTTTTGAGAAGCCACCGTTGAATCCAATATCTGCCTGAGTCCTTCTGCCAGCTCTTCCAGGGTATGGCCTACCATGGATCTTCTCTTTCAACACCACATTCTCTAAACCCATTTTCATAGGTCACTGTGGGATTATAAGCTGCTCCCTGGGGCTCCCCTCCCCTCCTACTTGCTCATGGGATCTCATGGAAATTGACCCGTTAAACAAACATCTCCCTCAACTGTAAAAACACCTTCTCTAATATCCACTGTATCCAGTGGTTCTCGCATGGAGTGTACATCTCTTCTTGATCCTTTTCACAACCTCAGTCCAGCACTAAGGGAAAATCTAAGCCTCATTATTTCTCTTCTGGGAACATTGTTGCTTCTCTTAACTGTGTAGACATCCTGCATCTAAATATTCCTTGACTCATCTCTAGAAACCCTTCTTTGGTCCTCTAGCAGGTAGTCTTGCAATCAGGAGTCCTATCCTAGATGAAAAGCTCATATCTCCCCTCAACATAACCCAGCACAGAGCTCAGGATCTTCAGGGGAGGCAAGACCCCTGAGCACTGGCCTCAAAGTGGATTATTTCAGACACAGCCAACCTTTTTACACTTCTCAAATTAAACACTGTTTAATCTCTTTTGTTCCTTTTTGTGCAAAATAATGTATCTCTTTCGCTACAAGTTTTATTGCTAAAGAACCCTTCTGTCATCTGCCTGTGCTGTGTACAAGGCCAACGGGTGGGAGGGGAACTTTCCGTCTCACAGACAATGGACATGTGTTTAACAAAAAAGAGACAGATGCTCAGTCACAAAGTCATAAAGATAATTATGTCCTCCAGGCCAGGGTCACAGAGCTGCTGCTATGATTCATAGATCACTTGGGAATGTTCTCAATAAAAGCTTCATGCATTTCTGACCTGAGACAGCAACACAGCCTGTACCATGTTGGCATTGATATGACTTGGGGCAAGAAAGAAGATTCAAATACCATCACCAGTGCAGCTCAACTATAGTCAAATTAATTAACACAGCTGCGAGAACGTGAGGTGACATGAAACGTATTTGCAGGAGAGCCACTTTTCAGTGATAATTAAGTGAGAGGAATTTAACACATTACAAATCAGAGACGAAAAATGCCAGAGGGTAGCTTGCTGATTCCTGGAGAGAACACATTTGCAGACACCTGGTGAAAGGCCTGACAATCCTGTACAGAAGAGGAGAACCAGAGTGAGATTTTCTCATAACGCGGGCATTATTGTCATGATGTGAGTTTGTCACTACCTTAGTCATTCCACGGGGCCTGTCAGTGTTTCTTGGTGGGTTATATTGCTTGATTTTTATAACATTTAAAGCAAATGAATGCTCTTCCCTTTAGATGAGATCACTTAAATTCTTACAAGGTGGAATCTGTCTATATAAAGACACAAAACAGAATTGCTTCTAGAAGGAAACTGGGTTGGGGAAGGATGGCCCAATCTGCCCTGGACCCATAGAGTAGCCTCTAAGACAAAAGAGGTAGCGGCTGGGCAAGGTAGCTCACCTCTGTAATCCCAGCACTTTGGGAGACTGAGGTGGGTGGATCACCTGAGGTCAGGAGTTCGAGACCAGCCTGGCCAACATGGTGAAACCCCATCACTTCTAAAAATACAAAACTTAGCTGTGCATGATGGCACGCACCTGTAATCCCAGCTACTCGGGAGGCTGAGGCAGGAGAATTTCTTGAACCCAGGAAGTGGAGGTTGCCGTGAGCCAAGATCACGCCACTATACTCCATCTCAAAAAAAAAAAAAAAAAAAAAAGAGTGAGATGTGTGTGTGCATGCTCAGGTAGGGTTGTGTACCTGAGCATATGTGTTTATGTAAATTCCAAAACAGAATTGCATTAGCTGCAAAACTTAATAACAATTTCTACCTAGAGTGAGATCATATCTTCCTGGAGCTCTGCTTTAGAGGTTGCACAAGGGAAAAGGTGTAGAATTTAAGTGACCAGGAGGGTGATTCGCTCCTTGGGAAAAGGGCAGATCATAGGTTGAGATAAGCTCTCTCTGGTCTGCAAAGCTGGCTTCCTCCTTCCTGTGTTTGAGCAGATCATTTTTCCCCCTTGAATATCAGCAGTCAGTGCATATGTTTTTAGGAGCCATGTGGAAAGAAAATCGTATATCTTCAAATCCTCTATTCACATATAACAGGGAAGTTTATGCTGAAATCCTATAAGATGCATGGGAACTGACAGGTGTAAGTGGCAGATTCACATCTGGCTTCTCACAGTCCTTCTGGGAAGACACACTCTAGGTAGGACGGGGCAGAGCAAACCTGCCATGTTGCTTCCCACTGCCCTGGGGTTTAGCGATTGTGTGGCTTCAGTGGAATTCACAAACACTGAATCCACATAGGGATCCACTGTGCGAATCAGTGGCATGCCCTGATGGCTTTGGGTACACTATTCATCTAATTATTTATTTTAAAAAATGCCTGGATCCAAAAAATTCTACTCCACAGCTTCTGGGCATACAATGGAATTTTAGAAATGAAAAAGAGCGGATTTTTGGGGTCTTGCAGTCTGTTTCTTTCAAATGTGCATAACTTATACTAAGGAGCATGCTCGCAAACTACAACAAAAAATCTAATTCAACACTTCTGAATAAACATTCATCCAAGAGCCCTTCAAAGACAGTTTTGAATCTGCAAGTCAGTGTTCTCTGTCTTCCTTATTTATCACACAGCTCCAGTGGGGACCATGAGGCGAGAGGCTGGGGTGGTCAAGCAGTTGACATTCCGCCGAGCATCATAAGAAGATCAAAAGAGAGGCTCAGAAGCACTTGAGCAGCTGATGATCTTAGTGGCATCTTTGGCTTCTTCATCTGCTGAGTGTCTGATAAGGAGAATGGATAGCAGAGTGTTGATCTTCTCTTTGCATTTCCAAAGCAGATAAGGTGTTATGCTTCCACAAGTCAGTGAAAATTATGTCCGACAAACTTCTCTTCAGGCTCTCCAGCATCAAAGAATCTGGTTCAGAGCTGTGCCTTCTCCATATTAGTGATGTTTGGGGCCTTGTAAAGTCCGTTGGTATAAAACAAACCTTGAAAAGGTGTTGAATGCATCAGAGGACTTTGTAGCCTCCTTGAAAAATAGGCCGCTGACTTCCACGACACTAATGCACATACAACACTGTCCTGTAGACCCAGCTTTCACAATGTTCACCAAACTCCTTAACACAACCAAGCAAGCACCCTTATCTTACTAATCCTGACACCCACCTTGCAGCTTTCCTCTCTATCTGGGGCAGTGCCTGGCCTCAAGTGTGCCCCGCCTGCACGCAGACTCTACCTGCCTGGAACTCTAGAGTAACATGGTGCATCTGCTTGCCTTCACTAAATTTCACTAACACTGCTTAGAACAGCTAAAGCCTCTGGGATGCCCTCGGGTTGTAAAGCAGAGGCTACCATATTCTCAGTCTCAATTGAGCAAATATCCTGTGGTCACACATGGAAGCTGGACCAAGAAGAAGTATATGTTTTCCATTCACAAAAGCTGATTTGTCTGCCATATGCATGTCCAAACATATGCTGAAAAACTGGAGACATCAAATTTGCTATAAATATCCATTCTGTTTTTCCCCAATATTAACATCATGTTTCCAGAGGTGCCAGACTTTGTCACTTGTTGCCTTAAGAACTTTGGTCTGGAAGAGAGCACAACAGCCTTTGGAAGCCTACGTTGGCCATAAGGTTCAGCTCCAGAGGAGATCATACATACAAGGACCTCTAGATGGGAAAGGCGGAGCTCTGGAGCTAGGAGTCAAGAAGCAGAGAGGGGCCTGGGGAACTCCAGCATCAACAGCACTTGCGATGACTTCTGCTTCTCTTGGTAGAGGTTAGCGCTCAGAGAAGATGCTGCTGTTGTGATGGTTTTACAGGGGTCAGAGCACTCAGAGTGGGATTCCCTGGCTCGTGAAAGATTACGAAAAGCAACAAAACCTATTTCCAGCCAGACTGGGTGGAGAAATGGTGTGTTGTCCTTGAATCAAGTAGGCATCTAGAGGTAGTCTCTCCATGCCATGGATGGTTTTGGGTTAGCCCGCAGCGTCGCTGAGCTGTCCGTGCCCAAATATCACACACACACGCACATACACACACACACACACGCTTCTGGGATTTAACTGACCACACAAGGTTTTTGCAGTGCTGATGCCAGTAGCAACCAGGATAGACTGGAGGACTGAAGACTTCTCTCTTCATTTGCAGGGACCAAGGAAGCCTCCAGGATCTCATGTGTCTTCTGGGAGAGGCAGTGGGGACAGTTTCCAATTGTTATGGGCATAGAATCTTCTCATGAGGCTGCCGGGACTTGGCATCAGAATATAAGCTGATTTAAGTGATCGAAAGAAGAGGATATTTCTTGCCTACTGAGTTAAGAGTTAATCGTGCCTGGCTCATCATCTTTTTAAAGATAGCTAACTATAATCTCGTCATTTCCAAAGGTTCTCTTCACAGGCTTAACACCAGGAATGGCTTTTGGTAGATGTTGTCAGGTATTTTCTAACTTTAGTTGGTTCTCTTTCTAAATCAGGGTGATGTTAAATTGCTCTCAGATTAGAAACAAAGCAAAAGAGTGAAGACCCAGACAGGAACACACTTAAAATAGCCAAAAACCTGTTTGATGTTACAGCAACACAGTTTGCCTCAGGCATGAGGGTGTGTAGCTTGGACTTTTGATTTTCCAAAGGATAATTTGATTCTAAAAGCATCTTAGTTTAATCTCAAATTCTTTTGATAAACACCTACGTGGAAGGAAAATGTTAAATGATGGGGTGGCAGTTGGTGGACAGAGCTTCTTATTTTCTAACAGGGCAGGAGGAAAATAAAAGAACATAAGGAAATATATTCCCTGGGCATGAGGATGGGAAGCCAAGCTTCACTCTAATAAAAGAAAGGAGAGAAGAGTCCACAGTATCCTTATGTCCTCATTTGGAGCAACCAACACGCCACTACATTTTGCTAAAGAAAAACCAGAGCTAGACAGTAAAGTGGTGAGAAAGAATTATTCAGGAACTACTGCAGTAGAGGAAAAGACACCTCAGTGCAAAACTGGGCTTAATTCCAAATACAAGGAGAAGTGAGAATTTATAGCTAAGAAGCAGGATGGAGGGGTCGGGGGATGAAAAATTACTAAGAGGAAACAGCAGGGGTAGGAAGAATTCTATTCTCTAAAAAGATCTAACAGGGTTCTTGCTGAGGACAGACTGGGGTCACCAGACATCACTTGGGGGAGGAGGAGGATGAGGAAGCTGATGAGATATGGAGGGTGGGGGGGTTCTCGCCTCATTGACTTGGCAAGATTTCTGTTGTAACTGAGCGACTCAGTCCTGACACCATGATAGAAGCCTGCAGCGCTTAGAGGATGCTGACTAAAGTTAAGTCAAGCAGGTGCAGGGTCTTGTTGATTAATTCTTTGTTTGTAGACTATAGTCATCTACTCTGGTTAATTATTACAAAATAGGTGTGTGCCAAAAATATCAGAGATACCTCACAGAATGAGCTACAATCTGGGAATCCACCCTGGCAGAACACAGGGCAGTGCCAGGGGTGTAAGTGGCAGGTGCCAACACTTGGCCATCTCCTCACGGCTCATTTGACAATTGCATGAGCATTACCTCTTGTCCTTGTGTCAATCCATTCAGCATCTGAGGGCCTCACCCAGTCCTTGCTAGGGGAGGGGAGGGCATCTTAATGACAGCCCCACCAGACAGTGCACACTGGGAGGAGGTGATCCCACAGGTTTTTCGAAAGATGACAAAACCCTGGTCCTGGAAATGGGCAAAGGGGTGCTATGAAAAAAATAAATAAAATAAAATTAAGTCTCTAAATGAAGCCTTTAAATCATGACTTCTCTGCAGAATTGTCTAATTTAGGGGCTAGACAAAGACCCAGATTCCTGAACCCTCAGGTAACTATTTACAATGTGGATGACAGAATCAGCTACAGCCAACATTACCTGAGATATGCACATTACTGGCTTTTGCTAATTGCACTTAACTTTTTGTTTTTCTACAAACTAGTAAAAGAGAATTATCAGCAGAACTTTAAAGATGCAGACTTGAGCTTGAATCTCGGTTCCGTCATATACGATTTTTTTGTGAGTTTAGGCAAGTTAATTAGGAATTTTGAGACTCAGTTTGTTCTTCTGCATAACGTGGGGTGATACGGTCCTGCCCCAGAATCATGGGGATTAGACGTAATAATGCGTGTGCACTGCTGTGTGCCTGGCACCTGGTAACAAACTGATACATGTTAAAGATTACTCAGGTCTATTTTTTCCCATCTTTAATAACTGTTTGTCAATAATATGGTTTAAATGTGCCCCCTCCAAAATCCAGGTGTTGCCAATATGGTGTTGTGAAGAGGCGGGACCTTTAAGAGGTGATTTGGCTGTGAGGGATCCTCCCATGTCAGTTGAGTTAGGACTTGATAAAGGGAGTCCATCTCGTCTCACCTTTCTGCCTGCTTTCATGCAAGGGCACAGCGTCCCTCCCCATTAGAGGACTCAGCATTCTAGACACCATCTTGGAAGCAGGGAGTGAAGCTTCTGCAGACCAATGAACATGCTGGTGCCTTGATCTTGAGCTTCCAGCCTCCAGAATTGTGAGAAATATATTTTTGTTCTTTATAAATTACCCAGTCTGACATCCACCATCCCAAGACTGAACCAGGATGAAGTTGAATCCCTGTATAGACCAATAACAAGTTCTGAAATTAAGGCAGTAATAAATAGCCTACTAACCCAAAACAGCTCAAGACCAGATGGATTTACAGCTGAATTTTACCAGTGGTGCAAATAAGAGGTGGTACCATTTTTCTGAAACTATTCCAAACAACTGAAAAGGAGGAACTCCTCCCTAACTCATTTTATGAGGCCAGCTTCATCCTCATACCAAAACCTGGTAGAGATACAACAAAAAAGAAAACTTCAGGCCAATATCCCTAATGAACATTGATGCAAAAATCTTCAATAAAATACCGGCAAACCAAATTCAGAAGCATATCAAAAAGTTTATTCACCACGATCAAGTTGGTTTCATCCCCAGGATTCAAGGCTGGTTCAACATATGCAAATCAATAAACATAGTTCATCACATAAACAGAACTAAACACAAAAACCACATGATTATCTCAATAGATGCAGAAAAGGTCTTCCTGTGTTGAATAAAATTCAACATCCCTTCATGTTAAACACTCTCAGTAAACTACGTATTGATGAAACATATCTCAAAATAATAAGAAGCACTTATGAAAAACCCACAGCCAACATCATACTGAAGAGACAAAAGCTGGAAGCATTCCCCTTGAAAACTGGCATAAGACAAGGATGCCCCTCTCTCACCACTCCTATTCAACATGGTATTAGAAGTTCTGGCCAGGGCAATCAAGCGAGAGAAAGAAATAAAGGGTATTCAAACAGGAATAGAGGAAGTCAAATTGCCTGTTTGCAGATTACATGAACCTATTTCTATAAAACCCCAGTCTCAGCCCAAAATATTCTTAAGCTGATAAGCAACTTCAGTAGTCTCAGGATACAAAATCAATGTGCAAAAATCACAAGCATTCCTATACACCAACAACAGACAAGCAGAGAGTCAAATCATGAATGAATTCCCATTCACAATTGCTACAAAGAGAATAAAATACCTAGAAATACAGCTAACAAGGGAAATAAAGGACCTTTTCAAGAAGAACTACAAATCACTGTTCAAGGAAATCAGAGAGGACACAAACAAATGGAAAAACGTTCCATGCTCATGGATAGAAAGAATCAATATCATGAAAATTGCCATACTGCCAAAGTAATTTATAGATTCAATGCTATTCCCATTAAACTACCACTGACATTCTTCACAGAATTAGAAAAAAAACTATTTTAAAATTCATATGGAACCAAAAAAGAGCCCTTATAGCCCAAACAATCCTAAGCAAAAACAACAAAGTAGAGCCATCACCCTACTTGACTTTAAACTGTACTACAAGGCTACAGTAACCAAAACAGCATGGTACTGGTACAAAAACAGACATATAGACGAGAAGAGCAGAATAGATAACTCAGAAATAAGACCGAACACACACAACCATCTGATCTTCAACAAAACAAGCAATGGGGAAAGAATTCCTTATTTAATAAATGGTGGTGGGAGAACTGGCTAACCATATGCAGAAGATTGAAACTGGACTCCCTTCCTTATACCTTATACAAAAATTGATTCAAGATGGATTAAAGCCCTCAATGTAATACCCCAAAACTATAAACACTCTAGAAGAAAATCTAGCAATACCATTTAGGACATAGGCACAGGCAAAGATTTTATGATGAAAACATCAAAAGCAATTGCAACAAAAGCAAAAATTGACAAATGGGATTTAATTAAACTAAAGATCTTTGCACAGTCAAAGAAACCATCCTCACAATGACAGCCAACCTACAGAATGGGAGAAAATTTTTGCAAACTATGTATTTGACAAAGGTTAATATCCAGAGTCTACAAGGAACTTAAAGAAATTTACAAGAAAACAAACAAACAACCCCATTAAAAAGTGGGCAAAGGACATGAACTGATACTTCTCAAAAGAAGACATTTATGGAGCCAACAAACATATGAAGAAAGCTCAACATTCTTGATGTGTTTTCATGAACCCTCTTCCACCCACAGCTGCAAGACCTATCTGTTTTTCATGTCTGTGCAGGGGAAAGCTGGAGGAAGCAACAGAGTGTCTGACTAACTTGCAAACAGGAGAACACCAAAGAGTCAGGAGGTGTTCACTGCAAAGAGACGACGGTGCTAAGAAAAGGAGGCATCCATTACAATTTGGAAAAATCCTCAGCCATTATAAATTCAAATATTTTTTCTGTTCTGTTCTTTGTTACTTTTCTTTTATTCTAAGAAGGCATATGTTACACCCATGTCTTTGGAAAATGTCCCACAGCGATTGAATATCTGTTATTTTATTGTTTTATTCTTCTTTCACTTTGCATTTTAGTTTGGGGGAGGTCTCTGTACTATCTTCTCTAATTTCAAAATATAAAGTTATATAAAATAGATTCAGTTGGAACCACAAAGTGCCAATAATAAAAGAAAGAAATGATGAAAGATGTAAAAATCTTTTGAGAAGGTGACATAATTGAATGTAGGCAAGTAAGATATAACATAGATGTAATAAGAATCCTTTAGGAAAAAATAGAAGCAAGAACAGAACAAATAGTAAACACTATAATTTCAGACATTTTTAAAAATTGAAAACAAAATGATTTTAACCTAAATATTGAAATACTACATATCTGCAAATATTGACCCAGAATGACCAACATAAAAAGATTCTAGTAAAACAACTAGAATTTAGAAGCATCTAGGCACAAAGGGTCTGTGACTTAGAAGAAAATGTATTAGGCTATCATCAGGCTGATGGACAAGAATGCCAGAAGAAGACAGATTCAGTCAGGGGAAGAGGAAACTGAGCTTCCAGTGTTAAAGGCACAAATCATAATCAACATATAAGAATCTGGGGAATATTATTCCTGTGAGCCTTTCCTAAGAATTCTACTAGAGAAAGAGCTTCAGAAAAACTGTGTAAGAGTATTGACGGTGATAAACATCGAACATGTAATTATTTGTGGACATCTAAATGAAGGTTAAAAGTGAGTGATTAGCTGTCCAATGAGACTGCGATGTAACAATGTAGATTTAATACGGCTATTTAAAAATTATGGAAAATGGAGATATCTATTACAAACCAATGGTTTCCAGTGATTAGAATCAGTAGTGGGAGAATTAGCAGTGTTATTTTGAGTTTATTTTATGTGTAATATAGAATTACAAATGGTAATTATGAGAGATTCTAATTCTGTTATCCCCTGTGTCTTTGGACACCAACATTTTCTGTGTGGAAGAAAAGAAATGTTAATGTAATATTAAAAAGGTCAAATGAAGCCCTACAGTCCTGAATTTGAATTGGGAATGTTAGTATGAATTTACAGATTATTTCAGCTTTATATATAACAGCAATAGATTAAAGAGTCAAAAACTTAAATTGATGAATTCATAATGATATTCCAAAATATAATCGATGACTTCCTGAAGATAGTAAGGAATCAATTTACGAGGTTGAAAATGGGGAAATGAAAGGATCTGCCTTCATCCTCTCTTTCCTAAAGAGCTGTGCTGTTGATTAAGCAAAGTATAGAAGAGGGGCAGCAAGCCTTAATAATGTCATTCATAAGGCTTCTGATGAAATGAAACACCACCAACCCTGATACTCTGATCATCATCTTCCCAAAGGGGTCCATCCTAAGTCTATTTGAGCCTCCAGATCTAGAGACCAATGTGCAAGGAATACAGAGGGTAAAGGAAATGCTGAACTCAATTTGAGTTTGAATTAACAAAGCCGGACTGTGGGAGAGAGTGCAGGTTAAGTATCCTGGGTTTTCCAACAGATAAATTGTGAGAATAAGAGTAGACTGAGAGGCTCAAGGAAAAAAAAAAAAAAAAGACATTTTAAAAATCAACTAAGCCATAGAGTGTACAGATGTACACCAAAGTGAAAAAACTAGGAATGGACACACTAACTGTGAAATTCTTATCCTTGAAGTTCACATGAGCTCACTTTGGCCAGTGGAAATATCTGCCAGTGGCTCCGGAGCCCTCCTAACATGACTCGTGACCACTTTCTTGAATTCTGATATGACAAGATGCTCCAGGCTCAACTCGTAGAGTTCATGGAGTAGACCTAGAATCAGCCATGTCTCCGAAGAGCCCAGGTGCCATTGGGTTGGCAATACCAGTTTAAAATCACAAGTCAGGTGCTAGTTTTCTAGTCCTTTTCTGTGAAGAGGGTGAGGGCTTTTGAGAGGCAAAATACATCATGAGTTTATTCTAGTACTTTCAATTCAAATTCAGGACTACAGGTTTTTTATATAACCTCTTCTGTCTTATATTTTTATCTACTTTCTCCCATGCTGAGTACCTTATGAAGACCCATTTAGATGCTAATGAGCCTTGTCTGATAGAGACAGGAACAACAGTGTGGAGGTTAATTTCACAGGACTTGGATTCAGAATGAACTGCATTCAAATACTCCACTTAATTTGGGCAAGTTACTGAAGTAAATTAAAGGATTCAGTGTTCTGATCCATAAACAATAATACCTCTATCATAGTGTTGTTATGAAGATAACTTGGAAGATAAATACTTCCTTTAAGGGCATCTTGAGGGATCAGGCAGCTGGATCTAATGATTGCATCCAAATTATTGCTTCGACTGTATGGTTCTTCCCATTTTAAAATGTCCATAGGAGTTCGCCAATGATTTCCTAGCAAGCAGACAATCTTGGGTTAAGTTTGAACTTGTGATGTGGGAGAACATAATTCCAATTAGCTAACTCCTAATTTTTCTATTCCGCTAACCAAAATTCCAGCTAAATTGTAACAAAACAAAATTGCACACTTAAGATTTGTTAAAATGTTACATTATATATTATGTATATTTACCACAATAAAAAATATGTATGATAAATGCTTCAGTGATTAGAAAATAAATATCTTTAAAAAATTAAATAAACGATAAAATTTTCTTTTTAAAAAATTTGATTATTAGATGCAAAAGTTAGGGATCAGATCTGCATTAAATATTATAAATACAGCTATTGTTAAGACAAGATAAGTAATGGGATTTAGGATAGTAATGTTTGGGTTATACATTAGAACTGCAATTGTTCATCTTATAAGAAAGAAAATAGTGTAAATAAATTAAATTTTTAACATGCAAAGTATTGCCATTGGACCTCAGCCAACTTCTGCCTCCATCTTTTCCTTGCATGAAACATAGCTGATAGTGTTTTCTGTTTTTTGTTTTTCTGGTGGCCTTTCTCTAGATGGGGGATGTTAATGGGAAAGCCTGTTGAGGAAAAGCCAGCATGTAGTTTACGTGCCTGCAGATAGGAAGAGTAACTGCTGCCCTATGCGCTCCCCATTCCCAGGAGAGCAATTGAGTATTTGGAGAGACTCAGGACCATTCTCCTCTGCCCCACTGTTGCTGCGGGGACTGGTACATTCCAGGGAGGAGAGTAGTGGCCTCACATTAACCCCAAGAAACTCTTCTCTGAAAGCGAAGCATATCTGCTTGATTTCCAGAAGGCAAGCATGAGCTTAGCCTTGGGAAGGAGTTCTGCAAGATGCTCCCTTTTTGAGGACTGGGAAATTCATGTGTGGGAGTAGGGGAGAGCAGGACACTAGATGCTGCTTGATCAGGATGGCAGTAAACAGATCGTCAGAAGTGAGATTTTCTTTTTCCATTTTAAGGAGTTTCATGTATGTTCTCTTTCAACAGCTCTCAATTCCGGGATGTTCTGCTGCTCAGGGAGCACATGAGATTTTTGGTTATCCCAGTGACTGGAGAGAAATTCCTGGCATACACTGAGCAGGATGCTTGCTAACAAGACTTCAGCAGGGAAAAATAGTCCTGTCATAGAAAGACTACTGCTGCCCAAAATACTTCCCTTGACAAACTCTGATAGATGAACAAAATTTAATTTATTTTAGTTGCTTGACATAAACCTTGATCTTTTAATGGTCTGTCCTCCTGTCAATTTTTTTTGAAATAACAGAGGACTGGGAGTATTTATAGAAATATTTAGTTTTATGCAGGTCAGAAGGACTGTGCGATGCCAGGAATCAGTGAAAAGAGAGAGGAGTACAAAGCCTGGTGCTTTACTGTCAAACGCAGGTCCCCAGCTGAAGCATGAAATTATCAAAATTGGTTTTTTCTTCTTTCATCTTCATTTATTTACATCTTCAGTGGATAGAGACAGCTTCTGAAATTTTCTTGTGAATACCAAAATTTTATGTGAATAAATAAATAATATGCAAATAAACAATAGCCATAGTAACCATGCATATGGAAAATTGATTAGTAGCTGTTTTCACATTGAAACCAACTATGATGAAGGAACTGTATTCAATTGCTTTTAGTGTTTGAGATATCAGATATTAGAACTAAGCTGAGAAATCTAGTTTGGTAAAGATGAATCTTTTATATTTATTCTTTCACTTACTGTTTTCCTTGTTTATAACAATTTCTTTTCTTATTCTTCTTAATGTTCTTGTATGTCTATGATCCCTTGTTAGTGTGCTGTAAATTTTTAAGAGTGTAAAGAATATAATCTCACATTCTAAAGAAATGAGGAATTGTGTAAAATTGGTTTTAAAGGCCCGGCACGGTGGCTCATGCCTGTAATCCCAGCACTTTGGGAGGCCGAGGAGGGCGGATCACGAGGTCAGGAGATCAAGACCATCCTGGCTAACATGGTGAAACCCCATCTCTACTAAAAATACAAAAAAACGTTAGCTCGGTGTGGTGGCGGACACCTGTAGTCCCAGCTACTTGGGAGGCTGAGGCAGGAGAAGGACGTGAACCCGGGAGGTAGAGCTTGCAGTGAGCGCCACTGCACTCCAGCGTGGGGGACAGAGCAAGACTCCACCTCAAAAAAAAAAAAAAAAAAAAAAAAAATTGGTTTTAAAAACTCATTGACTTTTCAAACTATTTTTGAGTTCAGAAGTAGAATTGGCTATAAACATATACTCCTTTTGGTCCACTACTGAACCACAGTGATGACTTTTGTAATAGAATTTTAGTTCTGGGATGACCATTTGAAATGATTTTACCCATCTCCCTCATCGCATGTGTGATATCATTGGTTCTACATGGAAAGTTGTGCTAACCAAACTATTGGATTTCTACTTTCCTAATTGGTAACTCCAGGGAAGAGATTTCCCACGGAGCTGGGTGGAGGTGAGGATGGGGGGATGTTTTCAGGATGAAACTGTTCCACCTCAGATCATCAAGCATTCGATGATTCTTACAAGGAGCACGCAACCTAGACCCCTCGCATGTGCATGTGCAGTTCTCAGTAGGGCACGGCTCCGGTGAGAATGGAATGCTTCTGCTGTTCTGACAGGAGGCGGAGCTTGAGCGGAATGCTGGCTCTGCTGGATTGCTCATCTCCTGCTGTGCCGCCTGGTTCCTAAGAGGCCACAGACAGGCCGGAGTGGGGCAGGGGGATCCCTGCTTTAGTTGAAAAGAGGTGAGTCCTTATATGAATAGGAACTAACAAGAGGAATCTTCAGAAGTGGGAAAGGCAGTGAAGTCCTGCAAATGACCTCGGGGAAAATGTTAGCACTCCTCAAAGCCCCTCTCGCGCACAGTAGGGCACCCCCAGCTCCCTGACGGCCTGGCCCTAAGTCGGAGGGAAAACACTTGAACTTGCCAGACAGAACTCAAACACTGACTGTGGCGACGCGGGTGGAGAGAGAGATTGTGCACCTACACGTGTCACTTCACAAAGGCCTCCAGGTGACAAGCAGTACCATACATGCTAAGGCACAGACCTGAGTCCCAGGAGGAAGAAGAACGGCACTTGGGTTTTTTCCGTTTGTTTATTTGTTGCTGTTGTTGTTTTTTGCTAAAGACCATATGATTTGTGAATTGGCAGTAAGAGAGATGGAGGATTTCTTTTGGGAGTTCCACACTGAATACAGTCCTCTCAAACAATGACTTAGGCTGCTGCTGTGAGAGCTTGAATTTAATCACAGCCTCTGTCATCCTTACAGCCTCCGTCATAGTCACCTTCAGGATGAGACCAGGTCCTTCTGAGCACATGTGGTGCCGTGCATGTGTGTGCTTATGTGTGTCTAAGTCATACATGCATAAGTCAAGGGATAACATTACCCCTAATCTGCATGTACGCCTCTGCCCGCCTCCTGACCAGCGTGGTCTGTTTTGCTAGTCTAAATATCCACAAAGAAAACTGGTTCACGAGGAAGAATATCTGTTCAAGGCAAACCCTCTCTCCATCCCCGTATCAGCCCACTCAGCTTCTCCTCTTTACGGATAAAAACTTAAAATGGAGGCTTTCTGTTAACTGCTTTCAGTCTTAAGGCAGAAACAACTCCATTTCATACATTTGGAACTTGGCACTAGCATCAAAACTGGGTCAGGGAATTTAAGCCTAAAGCAAGGACCCAGCTCGGAAGCTTAATTTTAATAAATCCACATTGTGGGAATAAATATCAAGGTGTATTCCCTCAAAGCTAGGTGTCTCTTTATAGTTAAAAAATATCAACTTGTCACAATACATAGTGTTGTTTGATTTGCTATAGGTATGTTTGTATTTAGGAAAATTTTAAAGTCATGGACAAAAAGAATCCTAGCCAATCTGTGATATTTATTACATCTCAGGGGAATTGGGAGTGTTCACCTAGTTTTTAATTTTGAGAGGATTTATCAAACCCTGTAATTGATGCATCCAATCTTTGTCTAACGCAGGTATTACATGACTTTATCACATTACTACTAGTATTACATTAATTTGGGGAAGAGAAAATAGACATCAGATTTTTGTCTAATCATCACCTATAAGAAACTTTAATACCGTGAGTGCACTGTATATCTGCTTATGTAGTGAACATGTCTGTGCTTCATACAAAAAAAAAAGACTAAGTAGAAACCTTACTAATTTGATTCATTGCCAGGTTAAGAATGACTAAATAAAATGCTTAAGTTAAAATTTAAAATTAAAAGCTATAACATTTAACTTTATCTTTTTAGCCTAATAACTATTAATGTAATTTATTGCTTTATACAAATTGCAATGGATCACATTATTTATAAATATATAATAGCAACGTAATATACATTTTAAACAGCATTCACAATTGCTTTTTCCCATCAAAGGTGAATAATTGAAAAATTAATTTCTTCAAACATTTAGTGAAGTTAACTTTTGCTTGATAAGAAAATTTTTAACTGTAATTCATTACTGCTATTTTTTTCTTTTTAGCACCTGACATAGTCAACCATGAATTGAAGAACATTTTTATAACTAAATGATAAAATACAAACAATTACATTTAATTCCCAAAGCCTAAGCCACACATAAAATCACTGAGATCATATGAGAAGTAATGCTTACAAGGTGACCGGGGCAGCCAACAGCACAGGCCAGCTCTCCACATGTGACTTTGAAATGGAGCAAGGGATGGAGAAGAAGCCCCCTACTCATGGCCATTTGCCACAGTTTTGTAGCATGACCTTGGATACATTTTGGGTCTCTGCCAGGAACTCAGTGTCCATGCGGCTTTTGTGATATCTAAGAAAATTCAATAGGAGAAATTAAATACTAGAGAATGAGGTTGATTGTCCTGCTTCAGTCTCCTGAGTAGCTGGGATTACAGGCGCCCGCCACCACACCCAGCTAACTTTTGTATTTTTAGTAGAGACGGACTAAGTTGGCCAGGCTGGTCTCCAACTCCTGTTCTCAAGTGATCCATCTGCCTCGGCCTCCCAAAGTGCTAGGATTACAGGCAGGAGCCACCGTGCCTTGCCAGAGAAAATAAGGTTTTGTTGGGTAAGGTTGAGCTTTGGAGAGCCACAAATAAATATCATATCTAATAATTTTTTTTGCTTCAGGAATTTTTACCTCCTGGGGAGTGATACTGCCTCTATTGAAAATGCAAGCTCTAGTTATATTTATATTATAAAACTGGAGTATTTTGATTTCCTTCTTATATTTATCACACAATTATATTACCACTATTCTTAGATCAAAAGGAAGATTATTTGAATCTTCTATACTTTTCTACCTCAAAAAATGAAGCAAACACATTAGATCTGTTTACTTAAAAAATAGTTTGGGACCTTGAATTCTGTCTTTTTCTGAATTATAGTCTATTGATTAAAAGCACAAATCTTCACGTTTACTTTGGAGTTGCCAACTACTCCCTAAGAATTCTGGAGCATCTCATCAAGCCATTCCATTTCCTGAACTATGAAACTCCAGTGCCTCTCCTAGAATAGAAATCCTCAGTTTTCCAACCTTAAGCTCACTTACTCTCCCTGTCCTTTTGTTCGGAAGGCCCTGGGCAGTCACAGTTCCTTCCTGGCCTGATCTCCTTAGTTTAACACTGCACCTGACTATTCCCAGAATCCTTAACTCGCTCAGCACCTTATTTCTGTACCATGCTAAATTCTACAAATCCTAATTTCATACCAGTGTTATCGTCTGTTGCTTCATGGCAGTTAATCCCCAGAGAAAATTCTACAACTCTACTAAAAATTTATATTTCTAGGCTTGGTTGGGGCCTCAAACTACTATTCCATCTCTTTACTTGTCCATGATTCTAAGGTTTTTATACTCTAAAACCATCCTATTATAAACGGACACATGTATACATTTATTAGATCCTCACTACAATTGTTGAGACAGATGCCATTTAATTGCATTTTACAATTTGTATATGGAATCTGGAGCACAGAGAAGTTGTGATTTACCCAAGGTCACACAGCAAGTGATTGCCTAAGTGAGAGTGGACTCCGGGCAGTCTAATCCCAGAGACTATGCACTTAACTACATTGCCTGTCTAGTTAATGTTTGCCCCACTTTTAAGTAAATAGATAAACATATGTAACAATTTATTCTTTACAGGATTTATAGTCACCTGCTGCTTGAAAGTTTAGGCAATGGAAAACTTACAAGGGGAACTAGTACTTTTGAGTTGTGCTGGTTTTGATTCCTACCTTTTTATCTCTTTTCCTTAAAAAGCTATTATGGGCTTTTCAAATCTTGTATTTTCATGGAATCTAGATTCTGTATAGGAATTTTGGAAAATAAAAGCAACAAAAGTCTTTGCACAGAAATTTAGCCTAAACATTCCATCTGGGTGAGGTGGTATATATTATCATCATTTCCAATTATGAGATGATAATAGGGAAAAGGGGGATCTGGTCAGGCAATGACTTCCTTATTAAAATAGAGGGAGACCCTTTCTTCATCTGTTTCCTTAGGAATCGTTGGTTTTTGATATTGAGAGGCTAGCATCTCCACTGGCATAAAGCATGGTGGAGGTTTTGCTTTTCAGATAATGAATTGCAGCCTTCTAGTCTTCCAAGAGACTTACTATTACCTTGATAAATTGCCCCATATGCTGTGTAACATAAAGAAAGAATGTTTGGCTGAACTGTGAATAGATTTTTTTCACCATTATTCAGAAAGAGCATATTGAGCAGAGAGAAGTAGCTAGTGGTGAGGCGAAGTCTCCTTGATGGTCCACTGATACTCTATGGGAAGCCTAGGACCCATACAGTGTGTGAGTCAGAGGACAGCATCACACAGGGACAGTGTCACAGGACAGGAGGTTGGAGTTGGATCTGTAATCCAACTGTCTTCAAATGGTATAAGAAAAACACTTCCCGGTATGAAACAGGCATTAGGGACTGCACAGGTGAAAGACCTCCCTGCAAAATGTGGAGAGTTTGGCTGACACGGTCAGTGATTCAAAGAAATCCATATGCAACCGGACTGGTAGATTTTCTTCTACTTTGCAACCTTTATTCCTTCCTCCAGAGAAGTCCCTAAGTCCACTGCATGCACATTTTATTCATATACACATTAAACATATATAACTATATACAACTATGTGCAAGTAGATGTATGTACACACATGATGTAAACATGCATACATTGTCTCAGCTGGATTGAAAGGCAGGAAAAAGAGAGGTCATTATTATAAAACGGGCCAAAGGTAAACATCGAATACAATTTTTCTACACCTGTGAAAACAAAGTATTGCAGAATTCTGTTTTCCAATAGTCTTAGTTCTCTTCTGAGAAGAATCCAGGAACCCAGGCTGGCTTCCTCATGTGAAGAGCTCACCTTTGGCTTCGGTCTGTTGTCCAGCTCTCAGATTCAGAACTTGACTTGGACCTGGATGATGAGAACAGCGGCGTTTTGCAGGGAATGCTTTGTCATAACTAAACAAAAGACATCAAGATATGATGTCAGAATAGCAAGCGACATCTTAGGAGATGCAGAATCCTCCCAGCAGGCTGGCTGGTATAGCTGCAGGTGACCCCAATCCTCCGTCTGCGCAGATGTCGGCGGCTGCCCGCGGAACATGGGCTCAGAGTGGGAGTAGTTAGTTGCACGGGCCTAGTGTCGAAGGGCCTCAGGCCGAGGGGACAGCTGCAGCCTCTGTATTCTAGGCTGGCTTTCCTTGCCACTATTGCTCCAGGAATCGGTCTAACCAAGTGATGGAGTTGTTTGCTGCTGTCCCTCACTTTTTCCTGGCTTCCAAACCTGGCCAGAGACCTGACTGACACAAATACTCTTCAGGTAACCTGGTGTGGGTAAGCAGTCAGCAGCTCAGCCTGAGAGTCTGTCTTCAAGGCGCTCTCGAGGTTGTTCCTTCACCTTGCTTGATATTTAGGGACTTTAAGAGGCTCATCTGATGCCCTTTCTTTTCAAGTCTTCAGGAAAAGCCTGTCTGTGGTCTAAGTGCAAACACCACAGATTAGTTACTAGTAGATAGTGAGCTAAATTATTCAAGTAATGTAACTACTTAATGGGAAGAAGAACACCCTCCCCCTCTTTTGGGAGGGAGTAGGCCTTGAGGAGGTCAGCACATACCCAAATCTGATACATTTTTAATGTGAGAGGTGTGTTAGTAGTGAGGGGTGAAGCTAGCTGGACTTCCTGGGTCGAGTGGGGACCTGGAGAACTTTCCTGTCTACCAGGAGGATTGTAAAACGCACCCATCAGTGCTCTGCAGCTAGCAAGACGTTTGTAAAATGCACCAATCAGCGCTCTGGAAAGATGCACCATTCAGTGCTCTGTAGCTAGCTAGAAGTTTGTAAAATGGACCTTTCAGCCCTCTGTAAAATGGACCAATCAGCACTCTGTAAAATGGACCAATCAGCAGGACATGGGCAGGGACGAATAAAGGAATAAAAACTGCTCACGCCGCCGGCGCGGTGCCTCAAGGCTGCAATCCCAGCACTTTGGGAGGCCGAGAGGGGCGGATCAGGAGGTCAGGAGATCAAGACCATCCTGGCAAACACGGTGAAACCCCGTCGCTACTAAAAAAATACAAAAATGTAGCCGGGCGTGGTGGCGGCGCTTGTAGTCCCAGCTGCTCGCGAGGCTGAGGCAGGAGAATGGCGTGAAACCGGGAGGCGGAGCTTGCAGTGAGCTGAGATCCGGCCACTGCGCTCCAGCCTGGGCGACAGAGCGAGACTGCGTCTCAAAACAAAACAAAACAAAACAAAAAAACTGGCCGCCGTATCTGGCACAGGCAAGCTGGGTGTCCTTCCGCGGTGTGGAAGCTTCGTTCGTTCGTTCTTGGCAATAAATCTTGCTGCTGCTCGCTGTTTGGGTCCAGGCCATCTTTAAGAACTGAAACACTCATGGTCCGCAGCTCCATTCTTGAAGTCAGAGAGACCACGAATCCACCAGAAGGAACCAACTCCGGAACCAACAGGTAGAGAAGAATTCTTACTGCTGTATGTTTATAAGAGTGCATTTAATTTTTAAAAACATTTTTCTTCTGTCTCTTCTTTACTGTTACTGCTAATGCTCCTTCCTGTGGGCCCTTTTTCAAGCCTTTCTAGGTTTTCAATATTCTCATGACTACTATTCCCACTCCCCTAAAAAAAAAAAAAAAGCAGGACTATCTCAGAGCAGCTCTCCTAGCAGGTGTGCAGTCCATGGTGAGGCTGGGTCGCTGGCCAGTGGGGTAGCCATGTTTATGACATGGTTTCATTTCTTACACCATCAGGCTCTCTTGGCCCTGAGTGCCTTCTGCTTTTTAATCTGTGGAGACAAGTGATCTCTATGTTCTTATGCCTCACCATGCCCCACACCGAGCCTACCATCGAAACAGATCACCCTGGTTCACGTAACTACTAAACATCGGTGTTTTCTTAATTAGCGCAGCTATAAAGATTTATCATCTCTTGGGAGAGTAAGAGTGAGTCTGATTAAATAGTTCTTTGCAGAACAGCCACACATGACAACTGCGCTTTTGAAAATGTGTCTAGTGCCACAACTGAAAATACTATTACATTGAATATATTGGGACAAATGAAATAGCTTGTAAAAATTAATTTTACTTGTTTAATTTTATTTTTTAAAAATTGGGTCACTAGAAAATTTTAAATTGCACATGTGGCTCAGCATGTATTTGTTTGAATGGCCCTGGCTTAGAGGGTTGTAGTTAATTCTACCTTTAGAATTTACTGGTGAAACCCATTTGGTTACCACTGGATGAGACCACTGAGATGGGTTTTTGTGAAGCACCCTTACTGGTACCACTCCTTGCTCTGATCTGAATCTTCTGGCTAGGTGTTTGTTTCCCAGGGCTACCTGGTACATTGACAGTTCTCAGTCATTGCTTATTCTTGCTCAGGTAGAAACTAGTACAAATACATTTCTTAGACATACTAACTAGATGCAACCAAAACCGCACATGCACAAATAACTCTATAACTTACTAAAATCAATAATGAATTAAAAGTGTCTATCACATTCATCTTTTTTATTATAATTATCTATTTCCTTTTTTTTTTTTTTTTTTGAGAAAGAGTCTTACTCTATCACCCAGGCTGGAGTGCATTGGTATGATCTCGGCCCACTGCAACCTCCACCTCCTAGGTTCAAGTGATTCTCCTGCCTAAGCCTCCTGATTAACTGTGATTACAGGCACCTGCCACCGTGCCCAGCTAATTTTGTGTGTGTATGTGTGTGTTTTTAGTAGAGATGGGGTTTTACCATGTTGGCAAGGCTGGTCTCGAATTCCTGACCTCAAAGTCCTGAGATTACAGGTGTGAGCCACCATGTCAGGTATCACTTTACTCTTTTGTCATTATGAACCTCATCAATATAATTAATGTAAGTTAATATGCCATTAACTATTATTATTTTGATGCTTCCTCAAATTGTCCAAATTTGACTGTGTACTTTCAGCTCTTCTAGTAACAGTCTTAAAGGGTGGAAGCTCCAGATTTTCTGAAAACATCTTAAATTTTTACATGAACTATATAATTATGAATTATGAGATAAATGCCCATCAGGAAGTCCTGATTTCTTCCAAGGCAGGAGAGGATTAGAGTTCAATATCTGGGCTCACGAGAGCTGGTATTGGGCAGAGAGCTGTCCTTCCTGCAACTGCTATATTTGGAATATATATTTTGTGTTAATGACTTGGAAAAGACCATTTCTTTTACATTTTTATTTCACATTGATTTTCCAGTTTGATATAATATATCCTACTTGTTAGAGAATAAATGGTTTCATCTGTAGAAGAATGCGTTCTCTTTCATCTGTAGAAGGAATTCATATGATGACATTGCTCTCTTTTCCATATTTAAGTATAGAGGGAAAATGGAGAGGCAGAGGGTTGAGAACACACACACACACTCACACATGCTCACACTCACACACATGGAATGCTCACGTGACTCCACTGCCCCAAGAAGCAGGATGTAGATCTTTCAAACACCTGTAAGGAAAGCCTCCGCAACTTGCATTTATATTTAATATAAGATTCAGTGGATCAAGATTTTCACAAGTCAAGTAGGTGCTGCCTGACTACAGAGTGATAGTCATGTGAGTAGTTCCTATTATTTCTTCAGTCGTGATTAGGAGCACTTCCTGGGATGTGTCTAATTTTACCACAGATCACCTCCTGTCACACGGATTATATAAAACTTCCAGGATTTAACTGGGACTTGGGGAAATGTATCTCATCATGGATGAGAAAATGACTTCTGTATTTTATTTACATATATCTCTTCTCTCTCCATGTCTGTCATATTGAATCTTTGAATCTGTATAACAAGATGCAACTTCCATACTTTATTTCCTTTAATTTTCTTGTTTCCTCTGAGCCGGATATTACCCTCTCTGTTTTGTGTGTAAGGAAGCTGGGGCCCAGATCGGTTAAGGACTTGCTCAGGAATTTACAAAGAAGTTATCAGTTCTCTCTGAAGTTTCCTCATCATCCTAATCTTTTAAGAAAACCCATAGAACCTACCAGAAAACCAGTGGAAACTACTAGATCTTGACTGGTTCATACCTCTAGAGTTTGAACTCTAGCCACTTACTCCTTCTGAAAATTGACAGACTCATTTCCAAATGATTCACAACACACCTCTAAAAGGGCACACACAAAAGGGTTTCTGGACACAGCCCAGAAAATGCGAATAAAGCAAATTTTCAGCCATCTACTGAGGCTACTTGATTAGCTTGGCTTGGAGTGAAGTACTAAGAATCAGATATGCTGGAATTCAATATTGCTGCCTGATAGTCTAGCAGAAAAAGGTGTGTTGATCCCAAGAAGAAGGAATTCCCAGATGAAGATAGTTAAAAGCATCTTATCTGCCCAAAACGAATGTGCCTGTGGATGGGTTTCAAGTTGTTTCCGAAATTAGCCATCTTTCAAGGATTATACTTTATTTTTAGTTCTTCTCCATTATATTTGCTAGTAGTATTTTATTTTTCAACTCATGATTTTCTTTTCTCAATGGTAAATCTGAAGTAGCTGTCCCTTCAAACATTGTTAGTTTTCTTCCATTAAAGGATATTAATAAAGAATTAGAGATAGTGTAGAAGTGAAAACAATGTAGATTCAGAGTTATACATTCATTCATTTGACAAATATTCCTTGAGTCCCTGCTATGAGCCAGTAGATTATTTTAGATGATGCACACACTAATAAATAATGAGACAAAAATCTTGTCTTTATGGAGTTGTCATTCTGAAAGGGGAAGTGGACACAAATGAGATAAATAGGTAAAAGATGTAATAAGTGAGGTTGAGTTAAAGCAAAGCAGTGGGAGTTTAGAGGCATTGAGAGAGTGGCTACAGTTGTGAAAGCTGGCCACAGAAGAGGCTTGTTGTGAACATGATGCTCAAAGGTCGGAATGGTGAAAGGGAGCCCTGCACATACACGGAGGAAAAGCTCAGGCAGAGGGAACAGCAAACGCACTCTCAAGGCAAGTGGCTGCCTGTTAGGTTTAAGGGTTAGGAAAGAAACCAGTGTTGTTGGAGCAAAGCTAGCAAGTAAAAGAGAAAGTAAAAGAGCTAATGTGTGTGAGTGTGCAGTGAAGGGGTAAGGGGGAGCCATAAGGCTTCCATATTTACTCTGAATGGGGTAGGAAGGCCGTGGGAGGCTTAAACAGAGAAGAGAGTATTGAGTCAGGAACTGTGAAGGATCTGAGCTTTGACCCTACTCGCCCACCACGATGTTTTACATGTATGCTGACCAAAGGCATACACAATTAATTACTCAGCAAAGTCAGCAGCTGCAGAAACATCTTGCCCTGGTTCCTACGCCCCAAGCTCTGCAAGGAGTGTAGTGAGGATCTCGCATCACTTGTATGGGTGGTGGGGTCTACCACAGGGCATCACGGCAGAGGAACCACACAGTTAGGTGGCTGTGAGCTTTTATAGCGCTGCTGTGTTTGCTTTTTTGCCTTTCCTCTTCTCTGAAGAGAGATGACTTAACTACCCTGGAATGTAAGTGGATATCTCTGAGAGGAAAAGAAGAGAGCTTTATTTTTACTACAGTGGATGTCTCTGGGGTGGTAGCTTCTTAAATTTCTCTACAGGGATACACCACCTCTAGCTTCCAAAGCTGTCTGCTATTTAAACATGTCTTTGCTCAGAAGCCCAATCTTTGCAGGAACAAAAGCGATCCATAGAATTGTCTCCTAACAGTCAACTCTCTCAGCACGACATGACAAGTTTTTAATAGCAAGCTCCGTGCTGGATTGAGGACAGACTGAAAGTGGAAGAGGTGAGACAGAGTGGAGAGGGGAGACCAGTTTAAGAGGCTACTGTAAGGACTCAAGAGCGGAGATGATGGTTTCTTTCAACTTCTCTGTCTACTGTTCATGTGAGATTGGCCAAGTGTCTTAAGCTCTTTGATCCTCAGTTTCGTTATGTGGACCATGTGGACAAGAGTACTTTCTAGGGCTGTTGTAGTTTAAAAAGTAATGGACATAAAGTAATCCCACGTCTAGAACTTAGTATTTCTATTCATTTTCATTTAAGGTAACACCACTTATATTTCACTTTGGAAAACAAGCTACATGAAAAATGCTTGAATTGAAAATTAATACTTATTACATTAAATAAACAATACTAGACTTACCCATAATTACTTGATAAATCTTTACCACAATTATGATTCTCTATGAAATCATAATCTATTACTTGTATAATATAAATTTCATAATGAATCTATGAATTCTATGAATCTATGAATTCATATGAATCTATGAATGAAATTCTATAAATCTATGAAATCCATGAATTTCATAATTAATCTATGAATTTTAAATTCATAGATCTCTACAAAGAGTAAATTAAGCAGTTTTCTTTGCGAAAATAATTTCATTTGCATCTGTCTTTATCAGGGAAATGTTCAAGAAAGATAAACCAAAATGTTTTGGTGTATCTTTTAAAAAGAAATGTCTGAACATTTCTTTTGAGGTAATTATTATATTTCCAAGTTTGAAATATATGATATTTTGAAGGGTTATTTAAGATGGAGTAGAAATGATTCATTTACTCTATGTCTGGAAAGCAACGAATAACAAAGTATAAAAGCAGAGGAGACATATTTCAAAAAGCAGGAAACAGGCACAACACAACCCCAAATATGAATAATGAAGAGTGCCTGCCAACTATATGCAATTTGGACCAAATTTACAGTATTTCCTCTTACCAGATGCATTGTGATATACTAGGAATAATGGCAGGTAGAGATCTGAACACCCCATGGTGCTTTCCTGGTGGCCAGTGGACCTGCTACTTGCTCATAAAGGATGAACTACTAAGAGTTTGAAATGCTGAGGACAAAAGGTATGTCTAGATATGCCTTGGACATCATGCACAGCACAGTGGACCTGGAAATGATCAGACATAACAGCATTTCATTGAGATAGCTGATACACCTTGTCTTTCCCTTGACACTTACGTTTCACTCTGTTTTCTGAAAATGCAGGTCCAGAAAGAAAATTTTTTCCTCTATGATGAGTACTAGACAGAATAGTGCCGCTAGGAGATAGGAGTTTACATGCTGATCCATTAAAACAGACAAAAAGCAAGAACCTAATACCCAAGTAAAATTCCTGCAAGGAAAAATGATTAAGGAACACAGTGCCTCATTCCAGAAGAGATTACTGCCAAGTATTTGGCCCTCTCTGCCTTGACAAATAGAAACAAAGCCCAGTGATTAGTGAGACCATCTGGCATTGGCACTCTTGCACATCCATGCAGAGCTCTTGATGGGACCCGTCTACCTTTGAGTGTGGCCCCCACCAACCCAGTGTCCTGGAGACCCTTCAACTGGTCACCCAGGCCACCTTCCCTGTGAGCCCCACTTTGCCATTTGAGTTACAGGTCTTGGTAACATCCTTCCCAACTTCCCATTTGCCAATTCGACCCTGTGGCAAAATGCACGACCTCTGGCCAGAGGACCCTGCTGCACTTTGAGACCCATAAGCTCCCAGCATTGGCTAAAAATTATACACCTTTTCAGAGAAAATTATTTTCCTGTTACTGGGCTTTTGTAAATATTGAACACATAATCTATGGTTGTAAAATAATCTTAAAATTCCAAATCCTTATTATATTGTGGGTCTAAAAATAGTCTCAAAATACTGAGTGGGAGCAACTCAGGTGTCTTCTATAGTAAAACAAAAATGATGCCCACAAGAGCAGGCATGACTCAGGTTAGCTGGGATACTGCAGCTTCATGGAAAGATCTCAAGAGTGTCCCTTCACTTCCGCTGCACATCACCCAAGGAGATGCTGCCTCCACTGGCTCAGATATAGAGACCTTACCGCACTTGGGCCTGCTTCACTGACAGCTCCTTCCAGGTAACTTTTGTTGGGCTGGAACAGGTTGTGCCTGTCCTCCAGCCTAAGAGAGGCCTGTCTCTTACAGAGCATGGTAAGGGATATTCAGCTCCATGGCAGAGCTTCGTAGGGTTCTGATGGCTATACAGGCCACCCAACAAAGGAGCCCTGTTGTGGTTTCATGGACTCATGGGTTATGGCTCAGCCCCAGACTGACATCAAACAAGCCACCCTGTGGGGATGAGATATTTACATAAAAATTAGCCCCACTCCTAATAAACGTTTTGTTGCCAATGTAAATAGTCTCTAAAAAAGCAGCTGAGCCAACAAGAGAAAACATAACCAATAAGCAGACTGCTTGCCAAGGAAATGAGGAGACTGAAGTGTCTGCCCCAGAGTGAGCAGATGTGTGACTGTTCGCCTCCTGGATCCACAGGAAGGTGCCAGGCAAATCCAGACACTGTGCTAGACTAGGCATCCAGCCACAATGGCCACTGTCCTCAGAAGCTTCCGGATCAGCATAGAAAAGCCATACTCCTTGCCAGACTCTGGCCTAGGCTACAAACACGGCCCAGGCATTCTTGGCAGGTGGATCCCACTGGGCCCCTCTTCCCAGCCTTGGGGCTCATCTGGATGCTGACTGTGGTTGACGCTTTCTCCAAGTTCAGCCTCACCATCTCCAAACGTTTCACTGGCCTGGGCCACACTATTCAGGCCCTACAAGATCACGTTTGTTTCCTGATCAGGTTTCCACAACACATTGCATCTGATGATAGCCAGTCATGGGGCAGGCAGTGGAATCTCTTCGCTCCATGTCACTCTCAAGTTGCAGAGATGAAAAAACATTTTAATGATTACAAACAGGCTTAAGTGGCTGGGAAGAGGAGACTAACCCCAATCTGCAGTACACATCTCAGGTGAGCAATGCCCCAAGAGGGCACTTCTCATCTGTGGCATGTAGTTGGGTGGGCCTGGCTGCCCATCCTTTACTTGTGTGCCCTCCTACAGTCACTGGCCCTGTGGTTTCCGTGGAAGAGCCAGCAGGGGCCTTCTATCCCCTTTGACCCATTTCTAAAGACTTACATAAATTTTTAAAAATGTTTTTTAAACAACAAAGAGTGAGAGGTTATGGAAACTCATTTAAAAATTTTTTAAAAAGTGAAACCTTTGTGCTAGCCAGTTCTTAAACACGGTGTGTTTTCATACTTAAGTTATATACAAATATTTTCCTGTGAAAATCCTTTGTCTCTCTGACAATTCTTCCAAACAAAAAAATCTAAATAAAAATTTAAAAATAATTTTAAAGAATACAAAGTCTTGGTTGAAGAAGACACACTAATGACAGCAACAACCAACACCAAAGGAAACACAAAACCCCAACTCCTAGAAGGGTACAGGGGAGAGAAAAAGACGTTAATAATCTTTGTTTTGTCAAACTGCATGCTCTGTGAAGCTTTCTCCTCGTTCCCATGCCTCCAAAACAAAACCCAAAAACCTTGCCACACTGCCCATCCCAGCACTGGTGAGTGCTGTAGGTTCAGACAGACTGCTGAGCCTATACTCACGCCTGCCACCCTGACCCTGAGAGACAGTCTCAGCTGCCACCAGAACACCTCCAAATGACATCTACACTCCAAAGGCTGCTAAACTGATGTCATAGACCAACAAAACTGTGAAAACGACTGCCTCAGGCAGTTCCTCTAAAGCCAGAGACTAAATTATTCAGATGAAACTAAAAAGCCCAGGATAAGAGGCCCCGTGATAAAAGGCTCCATTCAAAACCCTGTTAACTTGACTACTTCATTAATAAATGTCTTACTTGGGGTGCCCTGACATCATAGACTCTTTATTTCCAAGCAGAGGAACCATGTGTGCCCCTTGGGATTACGCTTCTCCCGTATGAATCTGATTTTCATGACAAGGCTTCAGCCCTGGCAGACATACATGACAGCTTCATCTTACTGGTCAGAGCTCACTTGCCTCAGGCCAAGCAAAAAAGGTTCACATAAAAACTTGTCTTTTTAAGCTCTTAACTCTCTAAAGTAAAGCCAGATAGTCCAGGAGACATCTTCCTGGTTTGGTAGACACTGTATTGAGACAGAGCTCATACTGAGACCCAGTCCTCCAGGTGGGCCTCATCATCCTGCGTAGAGGGACTGTGATCCCAGTATGGGTCTTTGGTCCCTTGTTGGCTCTAACAAATTACCCAGCCCTTGACAGAGCCCCTCAAAGTCTAACCTATTCCAGTCCATGATAAATAGCCCATGTTTCTCACTTCAGTCCTAAAAAATCCAGGAGTTGAGTGGAAGTGGTGAGGCCAGAACCCTCTGTGTCATCTCTCAGGTCCCACGTGGGTAGTCACAGCAGACTTGGGGGCCCTTCCCTGCCCTGCGCACATCAGACCAGGGGGCCTGCCAGGACATGGCAGGCTCTGCAGGGAGCTGCAGTCAAGGACTCAGGCCTCCTGCCCAGCCATGCTGTCATTCATAGCTATATTTCCAGCCCGAGTGACTATATATGGAGGCCAGCTGCAGAGGCATCCTCAGGCACTTTGAACAAGACCTTCTTCTGAGGGGAGGGGTGACCTGAAAGACACTTGCCCTACTCCGATTCAGAACTCAGTGCTCTTCTGCTCCTAGGCTTTCTCCAGTCCCTGCTCTCAGCCCCCGGGGCCCACAAAACTGCAGAAGCCTTTTGTGTGGGGCTCCCTCTAAAGTGAGATGTCCCCCTAGACCCTCACGTCTGGGCTGGTCCACCTGACCGTCTACCCACAAGCTGTTCTATGGGAGATAAAGAGAACAAGGGGAGGATCAGTGCCTTCCCTGATTTAGCCTCTTGCATGGAAAATTCCAGAGTCTTAAAAAAACTCAGTTGAAAGATGCAAAGTCAACATACAAAAACCAGTCATCTCTGTATATACTAGCAGTGGAAAAATTGGAAACCAAAATTAAAAGCATCATACCATTTACAGTTACTAAAAAACTCAAAAAGAACATAGCTAAAATGTATATTCTAACAAAGCCTTCTCGGATTCTGTTTAGTGAAAACTACAAAATATAAATGAAACAAATCAAAGAGTAACTAAATAAATGGACAAACATTCTGTGTTTATCTTCATAGCAAAGGTGTTAGTTCTTCCCAAATCTGTAAGTCTAATGTAATTCTTATCCAAATCCCAACAGAATTATTTGTAGATATAGAAAAGCTGATTAGAAAATTTATGTGGAGAAGCAAATGAGCGAGATCAAATAGTTTCAGAAAAGACTAATGCAGGAAGGATAACGCTACGCAATTTTTTTATTGTGGTAAAATATATATAACAAAATTTGCCATTTTAACTATTTTAAGTGTATAACTCAGTGGCATCAATTATATTCGCAGTGTTGTACATTTATCAACACTATCTACAGTTACTCCAAAACATTCTCATCACTCTAACAGAAACTTTGCACCTATTAAGTGATAAATCTTCGTTCCTCCCTGTCACAGCCCCTGGTAATCTATAATCTACTTTCTTTATCTATGAATTTGCCTATTCTAGGTACCTTATCTAAGTGAAATCATATAATATTTCTTCTTTTATATTTGGCTTTTTTAACTTAGAATCTAAGATTTTCAAAGTTCATCTGTGTTGTAGCATGTGTTAGAATTTCATTCCTTTTTAAGGCTGAGTAATATTCCATTGCATGAATAGATTGCATTTTGTTTATCTATACATCTATTAATGGACACTTGGGTTCATTTCACATTTTGACTCTTGTGAATAATGCTGCTTTGAACATGGTGTACAAGTATCTATTTGAGTCTCTATTTTCAGATCTTTTGGTTATATAACTAGACAAGGAATTGGTAGGTCACATGGTAATTCTATGTTTAACTTTTTGAGAAACTGCCAAATTGTTTTCCACAGTGCCTGTACCACTTTACATTTCAATCAGAAATGTATAAGAACTTCAATTTTATTATATCTTTGTCAATGCTTATTTTCTGCTTTTGCTTTGTTTTATTATAGTTGTCTTAGTAGTTGTGAAGTGGTATTTCATGATTTTAATTTGTATTTTCCTAATGACTAATGAAATTGGCAATCTTTTGTTTGCTTATGAACCATTTATTTCTTCTTTGGAGAAATTCTATTCCAGTCCTTTGCCCAATTTTTAATTGAACTGTTTGCTTTTTGGCTGTTGAGTAGTAAGAGATTTTATATATTTTTGGTATTAGGTCCTTATCAGACGTGTGGATTGCAAATAGTTTTTTCCATTCTATGGTTTGTCTTCTCACTCTCTTCATAGTGTCCTTTGAGTCACATTGATTTTTAATTTTAATGAAGTTTCATTTATCTTTTTTTTCTTTTGTTGTCTATACCTTTGATGTCATATTTAAGAAAACATTGCCAAATCCAAGATCATGAAGGTTTGCCCTTGTTCTATTCAAAGAGTTTTATAATTTTAGCTCTTTAATTGAGGTCTTTTTATTTCATTTTGAGCTATTTTTTGTATATAGATTAAGGTAAGGGTCAAACTTTATTCTTTTGCATGTGGATATCCATTTTTCTAGAATTATTTCTAGAAGACACTGTTCTTTTTCCATTGAATGGTTTTGGTATACTTGTTAAAAGTCAATTGCACTTTTTTTTTTTTTTTTTAAAGACAGGGTTTAATTCTGTCAACTTAGGCTGGAGTGCAGTGGCGCAATCACAGCTCACTGCAGCCTCTGGTTCCTGGGTTCAAACAATCCTCCCTCCTCAGCCTCCCAAGTATCTGGGACTATAGACATGTACCACCAAGCCTGGCTAATTTTTGTATTTTCTTTCTTTTTTTTTAATTGTAGAGAAAAGGTTTTAACTTGTTGCCCAGGCTGGTCTCGAGCTCCTGGGCTCAAGGTATTTGCCCTCCTTGGCCCCCCAAAGTGCTGGGATTACAGGTATAAGCCACTGCACCCTGAATGAACATCTTTTAATGATCATTATAGCTAAGTTTTGTCAATTTTTTTGATCTTTTCAAAGTACTAATTTCTAGTATTGTTTATTGTATGTATTGTTTTCTTACTCTTTATATCATTTCTACTATAATTTGTATTATTTCTGTTCTTTTATTTTGATTTAAGTTTGTATTTATTTTTCTACTTAAGGTGACAGTCCAGATTACTGATTTGAGATGTTTCTTCTTTTCTTAATATAAGTGCTTTGGGCTATACATTTCTCTTTAAGCACTGCTTTACCTGCACTCCAAAATAAGGATTAACTGCTTTCATTTACATCCCAAAATTTAGCATTTTGTGTTTTTCATTCTTATCAAAGTATTTTCTAAGTTTCTTTTTAAAACTTCCTTCTTAATCACGGGTTATTTAGTAGTGGGTTTTTAATTTTCACATATTTGTAATGTAAAAAAAAATTCCTTCTGCTATTTATTTCCAGCTTTATTCCACGTGATCAGAGGAGACACTTTATATAATTTCAGCCTTTTTAAATGTACTGAGACTTGTTTTGTGGCCTAGCACATGGTCTCTTCTGGAAAATGCTCCATGCACACTGAGGAGAATATCTATTTTCCTGTTCTTAGATAGACAGTTTTTAAAATGTCTGTTAAATGTTGTTGGTGCCCAGTGTTGTTCAAGTCTTCTATTTTCTTCTATTTCTGTCAAATCATTCTACTATTAAAAATATGATGTTGAAGTTACTAACTAGTATTGTTGAATTGTCTATTTCTCTCTTCAACTGTATCATTTTTCTCTGTGTATTATGGGGCTCCATTTTTAGGTTCATATATACTTATAATTGCTATAATTTCTTGATGGACAAATACTTTTATTATCATAAACTGCCTGTCTTTATGTCTATTGACATCTTTTGTATAAACTCTAATTGTCTGATATGTGTAGCTATTCCAGCATTCTTATAGTTAAAGTTTGCATAATATATTTTTACACTTTTTTACTTTCAACTTATATGTCTTTGAATCTAATCTGTGTCTCTTATAGACAACATATAGTTGGATCATTTTTGTTTTGTTCTATTGTATCTAACCTTCTCATCTCTGACCATTTAGACTTAATGTACCTTTTAAAGTATGTTTTGTGTCTGTCGCTGTGTCATTTGGTTTCTCTGTGTAATATGTAATTTTTGTTCATTTAATACTCCATTACTATATTCTTTTGTATTAAATCAATATTTTCTACTCTCTGATTTTAATTCTTCTGGTTTTTCTTTTACTACATTTTTCAATTTATATTCTTCATGGTTGCCTTGGTGATCACAATTACTTAATTTGTAACATTTTTATTTTCATTAATGCTGACATAATATTATTGGTATATAGCAGCTTTGCTCTTAGGAAGCACTGTTCTTTCCTTCCTCCTGTGGCACCATTATTATACAAATGACCTCTTTGTACATGATAGGTCCCTCAATTTTTTGTGATTATTACTTTATTCAGTTGTCTTTTCAATCAGGTAGAAAAATAAAAGTTACAAAGGAAAACAAAAATCTGTTTATACTGTCTTTTGTATTTACCTATATAGTTACCTTTACCAGTATTCTTTATTTTTTATGTGGCTTTGAGTTACCGGCTAGTGTCTTTTCCTTTGAGCTAGAAAGACTCTCTTCAGTATTCTTGTAAAGCAGGTGGTCTAAAGATAAATTCTCCAGTGTTTGTTTATCTCAGATTATCTTAATCTCTCTTGTGTTTTTGAAAGGTTTTTTTGATGAATATGGAATTGTTGTTGACAGTGTTTTTCTTTTAGTGCCTTCACTATGTCATCGACTGCTTTCTGGACTCCATAATTTTGAATGCATAATCAGTGTTAATCTCATTAAGGAGCCTTATGGTCCTATTTTATTCTCCTCAGTTTACCTGTTACCACAGGGGCTCCCTCTAGTTACCACTGGTCATGCCTAAAGGGCCATGTGGGGTTTCTCCAGGCTAGGCCACCAGTGTCGTTCTGTGAGGGAGGGGAATCTTAGGCCTGTGGAGGTAAAGAGACTTCCCTAACTTGGGGCTTGCTGTGGTAGGATCCGCTTTGTCTGGGGCATGGAGAATGCATCTGTGCTCTTGTGCTTGTTCTGGCAGAATAGTCCCTGGTGGTGCCGCTTGGCTACTCTGATGTCTCTGGGTGGTGGAGTGGCATCTCAGGCCTGTGAATACAAAGCAGCTTCCCGGGCTAGGCACTTGTTGTGGTGTGGTTTCTCTTTCTAGTGCCATCTGGGCACGCTGTATCTCTCAGTGGTAGAGGGGAGCCCCAGATTCAGTGGTAAAAAAAACCACCCCGGCTGCTTAATGTTAGCAGTGGTGCTGGACTGACTTGCCGTTGTATTCAGGACTGTCATTCAGTTTTGGGAGAAATATGCAAGTGGGGCTACCTTCATATTGGTAAGAAACACCAGGGTTGGACAGCCTTTGTTCTTGTGTTGGGTGAGGAGATGAGAGACCTCAGTTGTCATGTTTCTCCTTCAGTCCTGGCATTCATTCAAAGCAGTTCACCTTCCTCTTTCTACCCCTCAGAAATCACATGTAGTCACTTCTTGCATTATTTCCAGGGCATACAGTTGTAACTGCTGGAGAGAAGAGGGTAAAGGAGTCTTCAGAATCTTATCTTATCCAGAATGGAAGTACCCCAACTGATTATTGACACTGGTGCAAAAGCAATTCAATAAAGAAAGGGATGCTTATTCAACAAATGATGTTGGAGCAATAGGACCCATACGTATAAAAAGGAAGCCTCCAACTAAACTTTGCATCCTATATAAGTATTAACTCACTATGGATCACAGACTCAAATTAAAATATAAAACTCTCAGTTTTGCAAAAAAGATAAAAGAAAAATTGGGGAATTTGTAAAAATAAATGAAGAGTACTTGAACTTGACTCCATATGTGTGATTCATATAAAAATATGGCAAATTGATCTCATCTAAATTAGTAACTTTTGCTCAGTGATAGCCCATGTTAAAAGGACGAAGAGACAAATTACAGATAGGAAATACTCGTAAGCCACATATCTGACCAAGAACTAGTATATAAAATACATTTGGATGTATTTTATACATTTTATACAAACTGTACTCTTCGGCATTTATTCCTGAGTAATGAAACTTTGTCTACATGAAACCTGTGCATGACTTCTTAAAGAAGCTTTGTGCAAAATAGCCAAATCCAGAAACAACCTGAATGTCATCAGTGGATGAATGATCAAATCATGATTCATGTATACCTTGGGATCATAGTCAACAATAAAAAGGAACAAATTATGGATACACAACTTGGAATAATCTTCTGGGAATTATGCTTTGTAAAGAAAGCCAATCCCAAGAGGTTACATACTGTGTGATTTCATGTATTTAGCATTTTTGAAATAATAAAGTGTTACAATTGGAGAAGAGATCAATGGCTTCTAGGGTTTAGGGGTGGGTGGGGGTGGGGGTAGACATGAGGGAGGTAAGCATTATTATCCAAAGGCAACACAAGAAATCCTGTGTTGCTGAAACTTTATCGCAACTGTAGTGGTGGACACACAAACCTACACATGTAATAAAATTGTGTAGAAGTAAACACATACACGTATGCACATGGGTAGTACGAATAATACTAGGACAATCTGATCAGTGGATTCTATCAATATACTGTTTGTGATATTTTGAAATGTTAACATTGTGAACAACTGGGATAAAAATGTATGGGACCTCCATTATTTCTTCACTTAATCACCATAAGTGAGCTTTTCATCTCTCTGGAATTTGACCTCAGAGGTCGTGGTTGGCTAATACAGATGTTTTGTGTATTTTCACCTAGCTCTTCTAGTTGCTCTCAGTGAAAGTATTGGTTTACTGTAAGTTACTCTATTATAGTCCTGTTTGATTGATTTTTGCAAGATGATTAGAGAACTTTAAAAATGACACTGTTTAGATGAAAATCTATGTTTTTGCAAAATGGCTCATTGTTTAAGAAGTAAAGCTACCTGGTTTCATTATCCTCATCTCCCCATAATATTTGAGGCTTTATAACATAGATGAAATAAGTCATAAGGTTTATAAACATTATTTTATCTTTGCCTAATTATGTTCAAACTTCTAGCACACAAAGGACACACCATACCGCTTAAATGAGATCATTTCCAAAGTCCCTTGGAATCTTGTTCCAGTTTATAATGGGATAAGATCAAACGGGCCTTCACATGATTGATTTTAGGTTTTTTCTTTAAAAACAATAATCAAAGTATCTACTCTTTAAGACACACACACACGCAGGCATGCACACACAATTTACCCACTGACAAATATTTTTATGTGAATCACTTGTTATTGTAGTTTTTTCAAATGACACATTCAGCAACCATATTTAAGCAAATGCAGAAGACTTAATTTAACTGCACCATCTGTCCATACAACTTTGAATAAATTTCATTTGTTCAAAATATCTTTAAATATAGATTATTTTAAACATAGATTATTTGTCAGGATTAACCCATTCTTCTGGTCTTTCCGCTCACATAAATTAAAATTTCTCGCACATTCTCGTGTAATATTTGTGAGAAGAAGTGGTGTAATTTACCTCCTGTTATTTGATAGCCTCTTTCCCCCAAATGCTAACTAGATGGAGGTCAGAGTGAACACATTCTATTTGTACTCATGGGCAACCCATCCTACAAGTTTCACTTCACAAAACCCTGCATAGAATCATCCAGCAAAGGCAGAGAGCTAAAAAGATCTGATTGTCATGATAAGTCTAGGAAGATTGGCCAAGAAAATTTGGGTTAGGCTATTATGAAAATGCACCATAGAGTTCTCTTATGTACAAGAGAATATAAAAGCAAAACTTGACATTTTCTTCCTTGCAGCATAAAGCTGGGTGTTTAAACAAAACAGTGGGAGGGAATTCCAAATATATTCTACTTGAGTTAATTGTTTAATAATGGGCCAAGAAGTATTCTATTTTGCTTCCAAATATTTAAATTAGAAAAAAAAAAAAAAACTCTTTCAACTATTTAACAAGCATTTTACTAAGAATAGTATGTAATTCAAACTATGAAACAACTCCAAGGAGCCAGATAACAATAGCAACAGTGAAGGCTGAATGAATGTGCTACATGAATCAGTACCAAGTAACATTTGGGGGAAACAAATAAAATGTGTTCAAAGAGCATGCACTTCCTAAAATAAAAGGATTTCATGGAAACATAGCAGCTGATCTATCTGTACCATATAATCTGTTTAACATTAGTGCAGGACTTTTGCAATCACTAATGTTTAAGGGTCTATAAAACAGCCAATGAACTGTTTGCATTGGGAAAACATAGGGTATTGATCCGGGGGTTGGGGTTTCTGGTCAGACCTCCTGGGTCCAAGTGCTGTCACTAACCTGGTTTCCTTGCGAGAAGGGCTGCTTCTCTCCTGACCCGTAGATTCCACATCTGTCAGATGAGGAATCTTATGAAATCTTTATGAAAAGTCAGTGAGATGGCTGGATGCGGTGGCTCACGCCTGTAATCCCGGCACTCTGGGAGGCTGGGGCAGGCGGATCACCTGAGGTCGGGAGTTCGAGACCAGTCTGGCCAACATGGAGAAACCCTGTCTCTACTAAAAATACAAAAGTTAGCCGGATGCGGCGGCTGGTGCCTGTAATCCCAACTACTCAGAAGGCTGAGGCAGGAGAATTGCTTGAACCCAGGAGGTGGAGGTTGCTGTGAGCCGAGATCGCGCCATTGCATTCCAGCCTGGGCAACAAGAGCGAGATTCCGTCTCAAAAAAAAAAAAAAAAAAAGAAAGAAAGAAAAAGAAAAGTCACGGACACACTGTAAGCAAAGTGCTTGTCACAGAGCCTGGCAAAGTGGGGCAAGATGGCCCCACAAAATTTGGTGCTGTGGCAAATGTCAAGTTATTTTGGCATCAGTAGGTGTCATCATATAGCGGTTCTATCTCTACAGCCTTGGCCACCAATAAGTAAGTCACAGTGGAAGCAGGTTTTGGTGCACATCCTGCCAAACACACACATGTGCAGGAGCCATGCCCACTGCCGTCAGAACCTCAGAGACACTTGTCACGAAAGGCTCTTCTCAGAGAAAATGTCGTGGATGCTGATGTCAAGCTCAGCAGGCAGGACTTACACCTGGGTCTGGTGGCAAAATGCGAACTGAAGTGAAAGCAGCAGGGTCAGCCCAGGACCTTGTTTCTTAGGTCCTATGTGTGCAAAGGTGGCAAGCTCTGCCATACTACTCTTTCCAATCACGGCTGCAAAAGGACAGCAGTTGCGCCAACTAAGAAATTAGTTTGGGCACCACTGTGTGAATTATCTAAGCTTAAGGTATTGATTCAGAGAAGGGATACTTCCTAAATGGATTAATCACCACTAAAGTGCTTATTAGAATGCCCTTACACACATGCACTACAGAGTGTTTTCAAGTAATTTACTCCACAACAAATATTAATATGATGGAGGGTAACAGAAGGAATAGTTTAAGTCCTTACTATGTACTGGGAATCTTCTAAAAGTTCAATATGAACTACTTTATTCAAGCCTCACCATCCCCTACTGTGCTAGATGTGTTTATTCACATTTTACTGATGAGGAAAGTGAGGCTAAGAAATTAACAACTTTGTAACATCGCAAGGCTAGTGAATGACAGAGTCAGGGTTTAAATGCAGACAGCTTTAATTACATCTCTCCAAATGACTTTCTACTTTACTAAACAAATGGTAATTTTATTACACGAAATCATATATCAAAGTAGCCTGAAAGCTATAACTGTTATATGAACACAAATTGTATGTATTGTTATTATTGTTATTATTCGTTTTGCTATTATGGACATCATTTTATTGTCATAATATAATGCCAATTAATAAATGTTAGCTATTAATACTTTCATCAGTCTAACTTGTGTTCCAAATCTAAAGAGGCAGAAAATACCAAAATATAAAACAAATATAAAAGAAATAAAAGCTACTCGTTTGGCCCAAATACCTGTGGAATGCTCTACACTTTTATCTTCCAAATGGACAATTTGAAGTTATTACCTAATGATAGAAAAACACAATGGAAAATTTATCCCACTGCTAACATGGGCCTCATCAAATGACTGCCATATTAATTGCACTTGTTTGGAAATGTGTACATATAAAAACAGTGAACAGACCCAATTTATGTAAAATTATGTTCTTAATAGTAAAATTAATGATAATACAATTTGCATTCATATAACAATTATAGCTTTTAGGCTATTTTTATATATGATTTAGTGTGATAAAATTACCATTTGTTTGGTAAAGTAGCAAGAGTGAGTCATTTGCAGAGATGTGCTTAGAAAGCAGTCTCATACCTGCTAGCCAAATTCCCTTTCTACTGCTGTCATTACTAGATTAAATACATTTTCAAACACAATTGTGGTCATATGCAATGAGCAAACCAAAGCTAAATACATAATTTTGATTATGTGATTCAGCTTACCAATAGAATAACTTAAAAGTTATTGTAGTTGGCTGGGTACGGTGGCTCACACCTGTAATCCCAGCTCCTTGGGAGGCTGAGGCTGGCAGATCACTTGAGGTCAGGAGTTCGAGACCAGCCTGGCCAATACGGTAAAACCTCGTCTCTACTAAAAATACAAAAATCAGCTGGGCATGGTGGTGCATACCTATAGTCCCAGCTACTTAGGAAGCTGAGGCAGGAGAATCACTTGAACCCCGGAAGCAGAGTTTGCAGTGAGCCAAGATCTCGCCACTGCACTCCAACCTGGGCATCACAGCAAGACTCTGACTCAAAAAAATATATATATTATAGTTGCCATTTGAAATTTTAATATAAATTTAATGTCATGCACATCTTATTTAACTTAACTTTCCATATTCATATCATTTAATATAGCAGAGGTATCATTTTTGTGGTGAGAACATATCACACTCCTCTCTCGGCATTTTTCAACAGTACGATCTATGGTTAACTAACTATAGTCAGCATATTGTACAATAGTTCTCTTAAATTTATTCCTCTTATCTAAGTAAAATTTTGGATTCTTTGACCAACATTTCCTCATCTCTCTGCCCCCAACACCAACCACTATCATCGACCACCCCAGATCCTGGTACCACCATTCTATTCTCTACTTGTATGAGATCAATGTTTTTAGATTCCACATAAGTGAGATCATGCAGTATTTGTCTTTCTGTGCCTGGCTTATTTCGCTTAACATGATATCCTCTGGGTTCATCTATGTTGTCAAAAACAACAGGATTTCTTTCCTTTTGATGACTGGATAGTATTCCACTGTGTATATATACCAAAATTTCTGTTTTTTGTTTTTTTTTTTTTTTTGAGATGGAATCTTGCTCTGTCACCAGGCTGGAGTGCAGTGGCACAATCTTGGCTCACTGCCACCTCTGCCTCCGGGTTCAAGTGATTCTCCTGCCTCAGCCTCCTGAGTAGCTAGGATTACAGGCACGCACCACCATGCCCAGCTAATTTTTGTATTTTCACTAGAGATGGGGTTTCACCATGTTGGTCAGGATGGTCTCAATCTCTTGACCTCATGATCCACCTGCCTCGGCCTCCCAAAGTACTGGGATTACAGGTGAGAGCCACGGTGCCCAGCCCACAATTTCTTTATCCCTTCATCCATTGAAGGGCACTTAGGTTGACTCCATCTCTTGCGTTTTGTGAATAGTGCTACAAAGATATGGGAATGCAGATACCACTTTTAGGTACTGATTTCCTTTCCTTTGAGTATATACCCAGTAGGGGAATTTCTGGATTATATGGTAGTTCTGTTTTTAATTTTTTGAGGAACCTCCATACTATTTTTCATAATATGTATACTAATTTACATGCCCACCAACAGTGTGCGAGGCTTCCCATTATTTTTTCTTTAAACAATTGCCTTAACAGTGATTTTAAAATGAGAAAAAAATTGTGTATTTAACCATATACTTGTGATTTCTGATTTTCTTCATTCTGTCTATTATAATGTCTTGTGACTTTGAAGGACTTCCTTTAGTATTTCTTGTGCTGCAGGTATGCTAGCAATTAGTTCTCTCAGATTTTGTATGTCTCAAAAAGGTTTTATTTTGCCTTTGTGTTCTAAAAAGATTTTTCTATGTATGGAATTTAAAGATCATTTTCTTCCTTTGTTACTTTTAAAATGTTGCTTCATTTTCTTCTGCTTTACATTTTTTTCTAATGAGACATTTTTATTTTCTGTTATGTAAAAAATCTTTTTGCCCGTTTATGTAATATGTCCTTTTTCTACAGCTGCTTTTAATATTTTCTTTTTTTAAATCAAGTTTTCAACAATTTTATTATGAGGTGCCTGATATGGCTTTCTTCTTGTTTCTTCTGCTTGGATGCTTTTAGGTATCTTGGAACTTTGGGTTTTGACAGTTTTCATCATATTTTTAAAAATAATTGGCCATTATTTCTTTAAATATCCTGCCCCCAACCTTGTCCAGACTCCAGTTACTCACATGCTTTGTCACTTGTACTGTCCCACTGCTCACTGATATTTTTTCTGATCTTTTATTGATCTCTGTGTGTCATTTTGGGTAGTTTTTATTCCTGTGTCTCCAGGTTCACGCATCTTTTTGTCTATAGTGTCTCTTGCTGTTTATTCCATCAAGCATACTTTTCATTTTAGATATTTTAGATATTGTATTTCATTTCTAGAAGTTTGTTTGGGGCTTATTTTGCATGTACCATTCCCTACCTCATGGTGCTCATGTTTTCCAACTTTTTTGATCATATGGAATACATTTTATATCTCTTTTAATGTCCTTAGCATTCATGTTTTAATGCTAAGTGTATTGTTTGAATCACTTTGAGATCTATTTCTGCTGATTGATTTTCTCAAATGTATGAGTCCTGTCTTTCTAATATTTGATTAGTTGTTGAACATGATGGATGTATGCTGTTGAATGGCTGGTGGTGGTGTTTATAAAAATATTTTTGAACTTTGTTCAGGGATGTAGTTAAGTCACGCCTTTTAAGTGGCAATCACTTTGTCCTTTTTAAGATTCACTTTAAAGTCTACCTTTTCTATAGACAGAATTTAATGTCATTACTACTCACATATTCACATCGCTAATAATTTCTGTACATAGCTAAATTCCATTTCATTTTCTTGAGTTTTGCTTTTTTAATAAATTTTCTTTTTTTTTTTTTTTTTTTTTGTCACTCTGTCACCTGGGCTGGAGTACAGTGGCTTGAACCCGCCTCCTGAATTCAAGCCATTCTCCTGCGTCAGCCTCCCAAGTAGCTGTGACTACAGGCGCCCGCCACTACGCCCAGCTAATTTTTTGTATTTTTAGTAGAGACGGGGTTTCACCATGTTGGCCAGGCTGGTCTCGAACTGCTGACCTCGTGATTCACGACCTCAGGTGATCTGCCTGCCTTGGCCTCCCAAAGTGCTGGAATTACAGGCTTGAGCCACCACACTGGGCCAACCTTTTGTTTTATTTTCTAACTGTACTGGTGATATGTAAGAAACTTTGAATTTTATGTGTTAATTTTGTCACATTATAACCTAACTTCTGGCTTGTCACACTCTCAGTGGTTTCAGATTTCCCCCGGTTATTCCATTCTTTCATTTGCAAATAATGACCACTTTGTTGTCTTCTAACATTGCCCCCTCTTTTTTATTCTCTTGTTAGAGTTTACTGGTATATGGCTGGGAACCTTTGGGTTGCTACTAATGATAGTGGAAAAGCATTTCATGTTTCATAATTAAGTATAGTGCTGACTGTTGATTTGTGCTGGGGGATTTGATGGAAAACAGAGCTTCCGATCAAGGCCTCTGGAGCCATGTTTACAGCATTCCATCCAAGCTTCATTACTGCAACTCTGTGGCATCACAGTAATTATTTAAACTCTCTGTGCCTCAATTTCCTCATCTGTAAAATGGGACAATGACACTTAAAGAGTTTTCAGAAATTAATATTTGTAAAACACATAACCAGTTCTTGGCACATAACAGGTGCAAAATAAGTTTGCTATTTATTATAGCTTTCTACAAAGCATTCTGTTAAAATAGTTTAATAGCTTCTGAACTTCAGTTATTTTAAATCTTCAAATGTTTTAGGTTTGTTATTTATGTTTTGTATATTTTTATTATCTTTTATTCTGATTAGTATTGTGATTTGTTTCATTAGGTTTTGAAAAAAGAAGTGATGAATTTGTCAAACCTCTTTTTCTACAGTCAATTTCTGCTATGTTTCTTCCCTTTTTATCATAAATGTCATTCATGAATGTGTTTTAGTTTTGTAAGATATGCAAAAATCCATACACAAAAGAAAAATATAGAAAAGTAGACATTTCCTCTTCAATTCTCACTTTAGTCTGCCTGGAAGTTTTCATAGTCACAAATTTGGTTGGCATCACCCTCTTTTATTTTGATGCATGTGCGTACGTATTTATGCATCTACAGATGCATTTTACATGAATATATACTATTCTACAACTCTCCAGTTTACAATATGTCTTAGCAAGATATTTTGTTTGATTTAAAAATATCTGCCTGTTTCTCTGCAACAGCTACCTAGTATATTCTGCAGACAAATGCAGAGTCCGCTGTATAAGCACTTCCGTATTCATAGATGCAATAAGTATTCATGCACTTGTTTCTATAAACTCATGTGAAATTAATTTCTAAGGACAATTCTGAGAGTGAAATTATTCTATAAACGGCAAGCCTGTTTCATAACGTGGTGCGTGGAGTAATACTGCTTCCCAACGTGTTTCTACCATTTACAGAACCACTAATAATTTGTGACGAGAGTACTAGTGCCTGCATGCTTTCTATTATTAGCGCTCATTAATGATTTTAATATTTGCCAATGGGATGGGTGACAAATGTTTCCTTCTTACTTATCATTTTCTGTAAACACTGGAGAGTCTAAGCATCTCTTTGTATAACCAATTGCTTTTGGGTGTGGGCTCTTTTTGACCCCACTTTCAGTGGAGCAGGTTGCGTGTGTACAGTCTAGTTTACAGCAATTGCTCACAGTTCACAGGGTTTTTGCTGAGTGGGTCAGTGAGCACTTGCTTTTGCAGGGCCGCCTTTGGTCAGCAGCTGGATTGTTGACTTGGCTCCAGTCCCACTTTTGAAGTTAATTTTAAGAGACAGACTAATTTCAACTTGCTCCTTTCCCCGTCCCTCCCTGAGTTCACTCACTGCCCCCATCTGAACTAAGGTGTCCTTCTCTAATGGGTGCCCATTCCCTGTTCACATATTGCGTTTGACTCCTGACAAAGATTATCTTCTTGACCAAACTCACCTCGGAGTCCTCTCAGTTTGTTTTCAACTGGACTTCATCTTTGGGTGTGTTCTCAATAGCCCAGTGTTAGCAGTAATTCTGTCAAGCCCATTTAGCCAGAATCTGCCACCATCAAAATCTGATTCCTGTGAAAAGAGAGTAAATCTTGGGACCCCCAAAATCACTAAGCCAAAGGGAAAAGTCAAGCTGGGGAACACATCAGGCAAACCTGCCCCCATTTTCTTCCTTTCTTTTTTTTTTTGAGATGGAATCTCGCTCTGTCACCCGGGCTGGAGTGCAGTGGCCGGATCTCAGCTCACTGCAAGCTCTGCCTCCGGGTTCACGCCATTCTCCTGCCTCAGCCACCCGAGTAGCTGGGACTACAGGCGCCCGCCACCTCGCCCGGCTAGTTTTTTGTATTTTTTAGTAGAGACGGGGTTTCACCGTGTTAGCCAGGATGGTCTCATCTCCTGACCTCATGATCCACCCGCCTCGGCCTCCCAAAGTGCTGGGATTACAGGCTTGAGCCACCGCGCCCGGCCCATTTTCTTCCTAAATAGGATAGTTGCAAAGGTAAAAAAGCTCCATGTCTCCCTCACAATTTGCCCACAATGAAACTCCTTGTGGGCCTCACAGTCTTTACCTTAAAACAGTTCTGTTGAATGTCACTGTCAATGTCAAAAAAAAAATTTTTTTTTTTTTTGAGACAATTTCTCTCTTTTTGCCCAAGCTGGAGAGCAAGGATGAGATCTTAGCTCACTGCAGCCTCCGCTTCCTGGGTTCAAGTGATTCTCCTGCCTCAGCCTCCCAAGTACCTGGGATTACACGAGCACGCTACCATGCCCGGCTAATTTTGTATTTTTAGTAGAGATGCGGTTTCACCGTGTTGGCCAGGCTGGTCCCGAACTCCTGACCTTGCGATCCACCCACCTTGGCCTCCCAAAGTGCTGGGATTACAGGCATGAGCCACCGTGCCCGGCCTGTCCATGTAAATTGATAGCTTATCTTCACAGGTATGGTACAAAGGACAGAACTTAAAGTCATCTTTCTGCTCACCCGAGACAATTGTATATCCGATTGTTCCTCTGTCCTATCGTTTATGCAAAAATGCAGATTTACTGAGCCAGACTAAGGCTTAAGTGACTATTTCTCTACCCCTTCTCTCACATGTAAACTGTGATTCAGCGAAAGGCTGATCAAAGACTTAGAATAATGCAAGTGTCTCTCATCTATGTATCCCCTGGAAGTTCCCACTTTGAGTTGTCCTGTCTTTCCAAACTGAAACAATGAACGTGTTACCCATAATTTATTGACGTCTACCTAAAATGACGCATAATTGATTGATGTCTCATGTCTCCTCAAAATGTATAAAACTAAGCTGTACCCCCAACTTGGGCACAAGTCATCAGAAACTCCCGAGGCTGTGTCACAGGTACATCCTTAACCTTGGAAAAATAAAATTTCTAGATTGATTGAGACTTGGCTCAGAGACTTTTGGATTTACATCACTATCCACATCTGATCAAATTCCTCATGCTCACTACTCCCAGGTGATCCCTGGTTACCCTGGGTCTGCTCTCAGATAGATACTGCTAGGTCAGTTTAGCAAAGCATTACCCCACCCTCTTAATAATTTTCCATTCACCCCCACCCACACTTTGATCCTTTTCTATACACCCGCAAGTTTTCCTTGTTGTATTCAGAGTTGAGTCCAATCTCTCTCTTCACTGCAAAGCCCCACTATAGTAGTCCCTGGAATAAAGTTTGCCTTTCAGTCCCTTGACAAGCATCAATAGTGATTATTTTCTTAAACACCGGAGAGCTCCCACTGCCGGAGTAGGGGTGGCTTCGGGGACCCATTGAGCTTATGCTTGGCATCATGAGGATTTTATCAGCTCCAAACAGTTTCTTTCCATTTGCTTCAAAGCATTATTGTATCAGGTGCAATGTGCTGAGAAATTGCCAGTATGAGGTTTTAGCCATTTCCTAGTTAAAGTAGAGGAAATTATCTTCTTCAGAACTCATTTTAAGGAGATTTGCAAGTGGGCATCTGTGTTGGTACCCTTCCTAGAAGTCTTAAGTCAATTCTTTATCACTGAGGGTCAGATTTTTATTCTATCCTAGGCTAGTGGGTTTCCTAGTAGTTTTGCGACTTTACCAGTTCTGATGAGGTGTTACTATTAGTCAGAACCAGGCCTAAAACAAGGAACACTGGTATATTGCCCTTTGATTAGTAGAGAAATCTGTAAACTTATGCTTTTTCTTTTTTCCTTTCTTTTATTTTTTCTTTAGACGGAGCTTCACTCTTGTTGCCCAGGCTGGAGTGCAGTGGTGTGATCTCAGCTCACCACAACCTCTGCCTCCCAGGTTCAAGCGATTCTCCTGCCTCAGCCTCCTGAGTAGCTGGGATTACAGGCAAGCACCACCACGCCCGGCTAATTTTTTGTGTTTTTAGTAGAGATGGGGTTTCTCCGTGTTGTTCAGGCTGGTCTTGAACTCACGACCTCAGGTAATCTGCCTGCCTCGGCCTCCCAGAGTGCTGGGATTACAGGCATGAGCCACCGCACCTGGCTATACTTTTTCATAGTAGTAAGATGATTCAGAGAAGTTGTCCAGTGACATAACCATCAGATGTCTGAGTAAATCAAGCCCGGATGGGAAGTCTGAGTGAACTGCCTGCCTGCTGGCAAGGCTGGGGAGGATGCAAGAGAGTGGAGGAGCGGGGCAGGTCCAGATGGGGCCTGGGAAGAAGAAGCACAGGTCCAGGAAGGGAGCTCATCTGAGCAGAAAGGGCAGGGAAGTGAGAGGAGATATTGGAGTGAGGAGGAGAAGGGGATGTCAAAACTGGAGAAGGTGAAGCCACAGCAGGGAGAGGAGTCCCAGGAAGGGCAGCTGGGAGTGACAGTGGAGAAGAGAAAGAAGGGGTGCTAGGGGAAACAAGGATCAGACTGAGAGACAAGGAAGAGTGCAGGTGGTGGAGGAAGGCAGGAGAAAAGGGGACGAGAATGAGAGGTACAGGTGAGGGTGTGGTAGGGGTGTCTGTCAAAGGAAGTTCGGGGCTGCTGCTGAAATACTTCTCTTTAGGTCCACCTCACATTAAGAGGAAATTCTCCACCTTTTTAGTTTCCAGAGGGTCTCCATTGTTAATGAAAACACCAAACACTGTGAAATATTTTACAGAGTTTATTCTGAGCCAGTGTAAGTGACTGCAGCCTAGAGAAAACGCAAACTGGAAAGCCTTGAGTAAGTGTTCCCTAGGCAGTGGGTTACAATTTGGTTTCATGCCTTTTAGGGAGACAGAAATTGTAGGGAAAATTATATATCAATACATGAAAGGCATACATTGGTTAAGCCCAAAAAGGCAGAGCATCTTGAAATGGGGGCTTGGAAGGTATAGGTGGGTTTTAGAGATTCTTTAGTTGGCAGTTGGTTGAAAGAGTTAAGCTTTGTCCGAAGACTTCAAGTCAGTAGCAAGAAGTGCTTAAGTTAAGATACGGGGTCTGCTATCTGCCATATGATGTTATCCTAGAGTCAGGTTGGAAAGTAAGCCACATTATACTCAGTTAATTAAAAAACCCATTTAACAAGATTTTATGGTTTGCAGGGCATGACTCAACTCTTTCCTTGCATAGCTTTAGGTCTTTTTTACAATTTGCTGTCTTATCGCCACAAAGAGTCTGTTTAATATTTAATTTTAATGGTGTAAACTAAAAATAAAACCCTAAGCCCCCAGCCAACTGAACAGACTCCCTGTTGGCCAAGGAGACCCCAGAAAAACCTTAAAAACTGAATTCCTGGCCATGACAGGAAGGGCGATCAGACCATGCCTTGTTACACTTTCCACCTTTTGGAGTTTAGGCACAAGCTCCCATCATTAATGTTAACATAGAGATTATAAGATTTAATTCACCTTAGATTTTCTGGGGTCTCCTTGGTCAACAGGGAGTCTGTTCAGTCGGTTAGGGGATTAGGATTTTATTTTTAGCTTACACCGTTAAAATTTAATATTCACTGTGGGGCAATGAATAATCTGCCCCTAAGATGAATTAAATCAATAGAGATAATGCATGCAAACAGTAAGTAAAGAGTAGGTTGGATTAAGTTAAAAAATAAAAGCAGGCCAGGCACGGTGGCTCACGCCTGTAATCCCAGCACTTTGGGAGGCCTAGGCGGGTGGATCATGAGGTCAGGAGATTGAGACCATCCTGGCTAACACGGTGCAACCCCGTCTCTACTAAAAATACAAAAAAAGTTAGCGGGGCGTGGTGGCCGGCGCCTGTAGTCCCAGCTGCTCGGGAGGCTGAGGCAGGAGAATGGCGTGAACCCGGGAGGCCGAGCTTGCAGTGAGCTGAGATCCGGCCACTGCACTCCAGCCTGGGGCACAGAGCAAGACTCCGTCTCAAAACAAACAAACAAACAACAACAAACACAAAAACAATTAGCCGGGCATGGCGGCGTGCGCCGGTAGTCCCAGCTGCTGGGGAGGCTGAGGCAGGAGAATGGCGTGAACCCAGGAGGCGGAGCTTGCAGTGAGCCGAGATCGCACCGTTGCACTCCAGCCTGGGCGACGGAGGGAGACTGTCTCAAATAAATAAATAAATAAATAAATAAATAAATAAATAAATAAAATAAAAACAAAAACCACTCTGGTCCTAAGTATTAAATTATCTTTAACTCATACAGACTATGTAAGTGCAACCTAATTAATAAAGTAGCGTTTCAATCATTCTAAACTGTTACTAAGGAAACTGAATTGTTCTGTAGGCCTGTTGCCTGCCCATCAGGAAGCTTGGAGCGGAAGGCAGGCTGCACGCTGATGCAGAGTCTGGCGTGTTCTTTCTGTTTCCTCAGTTTTTTGAGCCATATAAAGCGGGAGGTGGCTCTTGGAGGACTGAGGAACAAACCTGGAGTCGCCTCCCTGAGATCAGCCCTTATAGGCATGAGCTTTCTCAAGTTGAGTGGCAGCGGGAAGGCTGTGTCGGCTCCATTGAACTCCATGTGGCACGAGGAAATGTTTCCACCCAGGAGCGAAGGCGCACCTTAAAACTCACACGGAAAGGAGGTTAGGTCGCCTGTGCCCCGTCTGACTCGTGCTGGGTAGTGACTTTCTTAGGCTATGCTGGGAAGTTTAAGGCCAAGCCAGGACCCAAAGGAAGGGAGTGTAGTCCTCACCTAGTGATGTATGAGCATCTGTATTTTAACTTTGTAAAGTGTCTTCATTTAAAGTTGCTTAAGGAAAATATAGTTAAGTAGTGGCTGATATACAGAGTATTTTAAAAATTACTTACAACATGACCATAAGACAAAAATGTGAGTATCTGTCTCTCACTGTTCTTTGGGGGCAATTTAACAGGCCCTACAAGGGCTTATCTGGAGGAATAGACCTTGTGTGACTCATTGCTAGCAAATGGTCCCCAGCTTAATGAAGTTACATTTAACTTGTAGATTTTTGGCTGATAGAGATACAAATAGTTTGTGTCTGATAGAGAACATACATCCCAAGGTTACAGACTGTGGACCAGTAGGATTTTAGTCAGTTTTCTATCCAATTTAACAAACTTAGACTAACATTATTTTAAATTGGGTATAAAACCTGCCTCTTTAAATACTCTTTGAACCAGCTTTATAATCTTACTGACTCCCTCGTCAATTAACAAGTTGAACAAAATCTTTGATATCCATTCATGTCTTTTTGTGTTTCTTTGTGTTTTGAGACAGGGTCTTGCTCTGTTACTCAGGCTGCAGTGCAGTGGCATGATCACAGTTCACTGCAGCCTCGACCTCCTGGGCTCAAGCGATTCTCCCACCTCAGCCTCTTGAGTAGCTGGGCCTATAGGCGTGAGTCACCATGTCTAGCTCATTTTTTTTTTGTTTAATTTTTTTAGAGATGGTGTCTCACTATGTTACCTAGGCTGGTCTCAAATTCCTGGGCTCAGTGATCCTCTTGACTCAGCCTCTCCAAGTGCTGAGATGATAGGCATGAGCCACCTCTCCTGGCCCTGCATTCATTTTATATTTGTACGATGGTCATTTTTTTTTTTTTTTTTTTTTTTTTTGCTTTTAAAAGTTACACTTTAACATGAACATGGTATCAAATTGTGCCTAGATATTTGCATATCTTTGAATCTTCCTTATAAGCAGTTTTGCAAATGCTTAGATAATTTTTATTTTAACAATTTAATTTTTCAGCTGAAGCATAATTATTGACAGAAAAAAAATTTAGCATGTCTTATTCCTTTTAGGAGAAATCTAGTTATAGACTATGCGGCTATTAATATATATAACAGAAAATGAGTGGTAACTTTTTAATGCATCTTCATAAGAAACTGTACAAGGAATAGTGAGACATCCTGTTGGGATTAGGAGACAGGATAAAAAGTTGAAAAACAACGCTTTTTTAAAGAGATAATTTAAATACTTTATTGTTATTTGCCCTGCATTGGAGGTAGATAAGCCTTCTCGTCCTTGCAACCCAAACTATAGTTGGGCATTTAAAAAATGTTTTTGAACCAGTATAATGATTCTTAGTCTTTGTATAACCCTGGAATCACTTGAAGGACTTTGAAACTGCCAGTGCCTGGGTTCCGTTCCCAGCACTTCCAATTTAATTGATGTAATCATGGCCCTGAACACTGAGATTTTAAGGATATGTTTAATTCACAAATAAAGAATTGCATATATTTAAAGTATACAACATGGCGATTTGATATACATGTACATTGTGTAATGATTAGCACAATCAAATTAATTTACACATTGTCTAGGTGAAAACCATGGCCAACATAGACAATCACCAAGATTGTTCTCAGCACCTTATTAAAAATGAAAATTCGTGGTTCCCACCACTCAGAGGTTCTCATTCAGGTAGTTTCAAGTGGCAACAAAGAATCCTCAGTAAATGCTAATGATCGATCAAGTCTGGGATTTTAGTAGAATTGGTAGTAAGATTGATTACCCAGACCAGACATTTTTGCCTTATCATATCCAGCTCCAACTATTATCCTTAGCTGGCTTTGTTCATTCACATGTTGGAAATTTAGTTTTTGATATTTTAGTAGGGAAATCTTATTTTGGGAAACGAGGAGATTCAATGTAATATTGAGAGGAGACAAGGTATTTTCATAGGAGGAGACATAATAGCTCCATAATTAAAGTACAAAAACTGTATTTTACTGAACTTATGTAATTTTCACTGATGAATATTTGTTAATTGAGAAATGAATTCAATCACAAGGGGAGAAAAATCATTTCTCAGTGTTCTAAATTGAAATCTTCCAGAAATACTGAAGACTGATAAAACCTTGGCCCCACTACCACATCACGATGTGGAATGGGGCTGCTGCTGCCCTAGCACTGGCTAATTATAAACATCTCTCTGAAATGCACAGAAAGCTTTCAACATAGGAACCTGCTGTCTCTAAATTGGGCACTACAAAGCACACTCCAGCTGGTGAGCGGCAAGCTCCATCTAGCCCTGTCTTTACCTGTTTGACTGTTTGTCTCAAAGGGGATGAACATGAAAGTTTACTTTCAGAAACGATAAACGTTAACTGACTTTGTTCCACTTCTTAAATTTTATGTTCTCATAATGGTATGGGAACTCTGTTGTCCCCACCCAAATCTCACCTTGAATTGTAATAATCCCCAAGTGCCAAGGGTGGGACCAGGTGGAGATAATTGAATTATGGGGGTGGTTCCCCCCCATGCTGTTCTCGTGATAATGAGCAAGGTCTTACAAGATCTGATGGTGTTTATAAGTGTCTGACATTTCTCCTGATGGTTCTCTTTTTCTCTCCTGCTGCCCTGTGAAGAGGGGCCTTCTGCCATGATTGTAAGTTTCCTGAGGCCTGCCCAGCCACGTAACTATGAGTCAATTAAACCTCTTTGTAAATTACTCAACCTCCAGTATGTCTTTATAGCAGTGTGAGAACGGACTCATACACAAAATAAAATTAAAAGAACGTTAGAGTTGCATGCTTAACATTGATGCTGGTTGGAAAATCAAATTTTCATTCAGGTAGAGATAGAAGATAAAGAACTTGGAATTCACTGAGTTCAATAGAATTGCAAAAAATAACTAAGTTAATCATTCGAGGTCCAGATATTTCCTTGTTTGCAAGATAGTTTTTATTTTTCTCTTATAACTTGACCATTTCAGGCTTCTCAAGGAATTTTTATGATAAGCATGCATTTAGACAAGCATAAATAGTACATAATGAATAGCATAGAATTATATAAGTATACATGCTGTTGATGGGAACATGAATAGAAAAAAATAAACTTGTATCTACATTCCACCAAATTACAAAATCTTAATATAAAATTGTATTTGTTTTGTTTTAGATTTTACAGATATTAAAACTAGATATAAAATTGAGGCTCATAGTGTTTCTATCGGAGATCCAGCTCCATTTTTTCTATCCCCATGTATAACCACTATCATGAACTTCATGCATATGTTTATATCCTTTTTACATCTATAGGCATACACACATACATGCACATATATATGTATATGTACACAAGAATGCACTGCATTCTTTTGAAGGCTTTTATCTTTTATATAAATAATGTCATAGAGTGTGGACATTGTACAACTTACTCTTTTCAAATTGTTTTGGAAATTTGTACATGTTGATCCAGGAATCTCTAGCTTATTCATTTTAATTGCTCAGTTAAGTTTCATTTTAAGAATATTTTGCCAATATTTATTAAAAATCTTTACGTACTTAAAAGATTGTATATTTTCATTTATTAGAGTACTTTGTGATGTACATTTTCATCAAACCAAACTTATTGATTTTGCTATCCCAAAAGTCTGTACTATTTCCAATGTATTCTGATTTTTCTACCCATTTCTGAAATTAGTCCATTAAAAATCTCCTATTATGATTACGGATTTGTCCATTTCTCCTTGAATTTCTGGCAGGTTTTGCTGTATGTATTTAAAGGTTGTGAATATTAAGTGCATATAAATGTGACTAATGGTGGATTTTTTCCATGTATTATTATGTAGTGATTGTTATTGCTTTTTGACATAAAATCTATTTTGTCTGTTATTAACATTACCGTACTGGTTTTTTGGTCAGTACTGATATAGTATTTTTATTCCACCACTTTATTATTTTTTCTCCGTATATGTATATAACAGGGCTCCTTCAACCAGCTCATAGCTACACTTAATATATCCAGTAAAATGTTTTCTGTCTTTCAATAGAGGACCTTGAGTGCATTTCTATTTACGGTGATTTCAATATACCCCAACTTAACTGTCATATATGGTGGGTTTTCTTTTAATATCCTTTTTCCTCTTCCCTGTTGCATTGTTTGATTGTTTGTTTTCTCTTTCCATATCTTCTTTTGGAAGTTTCCTTTCTTCCTTTTTTCCTGCGCATTCCATAGTTTACTCAGTAAGCATTAAACCAGAAGTTGCCTCTTATTCTAGAATAGTCTGATTGTTCCGTACCTAGGTTACCCTTGCACTTTTAAAAAAATTGACAGATAGCATTGTACATTTTTACCATGTACAACATGATGCTTTGAAGCACGTATACATTGTGGAATGGTTAAATCTGATCATCAACAAATACATTACCACAATGGTTATTATGTTTCTGGTGACAGCACATGACATCCATTCTTTTCACATTTTTCAAGCATACATTATATCATCATTAACTTTAGTCACCTTATGGTACAGCCTATCTGTTGAAATGTATTCCTCTTATCTGTGATCATATATCCTTTGACAAACATCTCCCCATCCTCTGCTCCCTGCTAATAACCCCAGCTTCTGGTAAGCACGGTTCTACTCTCCACGATGTGCTCAACTTTTTCTGTATTCTTCTTAAGTCTTCATACATCCGAAAATGTTCTTTTTTTCTCTTGCTCTTTTTAAATTCTAGGCTAACAGTTATTTTCCTCAGCAATTTAAAGATTTTTGAACTACTGAAATTTTCCTCCATTGTGGTTGAAAAGGCAGTCAGCTGTCTGTCCAATTAATGACCCTTTGTACATAATTGGCTCATTCACTTTGATGTTCCACAGTTATGCCTCAATATGTCTAGGTATGGACTTAGTATTATTTACTCTGTTTGGGGCTTGGCATACCTTTTTAAAACCAAGGATTCATGTTATTCATTAGTTCTGTAACATTGTCAGATACTATTCTTAAAATATTGTTTTTTTCTTGCAGTTATGTTGTATTTTCTCATTTTATCCTCCATACCTCCTACCTTTTCTTCTTTTTTTTTCAATTTATTGTCTCTGTGATGAATCTCAAGTAGTTCGGACTGCTGTATTTTTATTCCACCACCTCTCCCTTCAGAGATATCTCAGCTGCTATTTAGTATACCCATTTACTATTTAGATGTCATTATCTATATTTTTCTGGCCAAAAGTGGCAGCATCTCCAGGCATTCCTCATCCCCAGCAGGTCTCAACTATACTGGGACCTAGGCCAGGAGCACCGTGGTCCTCTAAGAATAAACAGAGCCAATGAGAAGAAATCCAAAACAAAATAAACAGAAAAAAGTAGAATAAAAACTTCATATAGATGAAGACCCAAAATTATGAAATTGTATAGAAAATAATGGTAATTTTAGTTAGAAATACGAAGTTACTTGTATTTTGGTTGTTTATATTGCTTGAAATAATTAAGGAGAGAAAACCTTTGACAAGCCATTTAAAATGAAAGAAAAACCACACTTCAGAAATAATAAAAGTCATATATTAATATCTGCAGCAATAATCAAATTATTAGGTTGATGCAAAATGTAATGCTTTTATTACATTGAAAGTAATGGCAACAACCACAATTGCTTTTTCACCTACCTAATAAAAAGCAATAAGGTTTTTTTGTATAACCCTATAGGAATCAGCTGGCAAGTCTGCATAAAACTAATGGTTTTGAAGAAGATGTGCTGTCAAAATTAACTCAGAGATAAGAAAAAACTGAATAATAACCGCATGAGTAATAGAATTTATGTTAATACAAAATAGTAAACGTAGTAAAAGTTTCAGATGTAATAAAAGAAAGAAACTTGTGGCGGGGGGCATTCCCTGACGAGAGAAGGGGACAATGTGGCAAAGCATTGGCCAGTTCTTGCTGCACGCTGGCTGAGGCTATGGTGTCTGAGTCATTTTTTTCTGGTTGTCACACCACCCCTAACTCCACTCAGAGCTTTTTTTTTTTTTTTTTTTAAGCCACATGAGTTTCTAAAGATTTGCAAAAATAGTTGGTAAAATTCTACATGCCTTTGTGACTAACACTTATCATGCTGGTATCAGAAAGGTACATTTTAAAGAAGCATGCCAACAGCTTTGTCTTGATAGGCAAACATTAGACATATTCCCAGCAAAATAAGAGACAAAGTGGCTAACATCACCACTTCAATTGTGACTTTTATTTATTTTTTGAAAAGGCTCCACACCACTCTTGGTTCGAAAGAATCCTGCTGTAACTTTCCTGAAAATGATTTTACTGGAATGCCACAGAATCTACACAACTCAAGAGCAGTGCTATTTAAAACCTGGCAGGGAACATCCATCCAAGTTTCCTTTTCTCCTTTATGTGGAAATGATTTTCTGGGAATTACTAATAATTCATATTAATGAATTTTTCTCAAAATTGTCGCCCCCGGCTGGCCCATGAGCCCTGGCTGTCCAGTGTTCCCAGAGCCATCTGGGCCCAACCTTCTACGTTCCTGGAAATTGGGGCTCTGATAGGACCAGTGTCAATATGAAGCGAGTATATTGGTGTCATCCTGATCTCTTTCAGGGCAGTTTTATATTATCCATCATGAGAGCAACCGCAGCCCTTTAAGGGAGTGTGGGTGGTGGATACCGGCTTCAGTGGGAGTGTTGACTCACCTAGCCTCTCAGGTGGGAGGGAAGAGCTGTAAGCAGAACCCAGGTCTCTGATCAGCCATGCCTGCTCCCTGGGGCCTCCTTCCACTAGTGTTGAAGCCCACCTGCAAAGGAGGAGCAGGTGCAGCCGGCAAGCTGCCTGGTGCTGCCCCCTCGCCCAAGTCTACCCTGCGGTGCTCCCTGCACTGCCACCTCTGGTCCTCTGAGCACCATGTCACTGTTTCCCATGTGGCTCCATCAAGACTGTTCTCTCCTGCTTAAATGATTTTCTTGATAGCTATGATTCTTCTGTCATACAATGAGGTTGATGATAAAAACACATGATCGTAACAAATATGAGTGATTAGTAACAGCTGTGATTCAAAGATAAAAATAAAACTAAGAACAAGGAGAGGTTCCACAATTTTCTAATGATTAAACTAATTCTGCATTGATGGATTCTTTGTCATTGTTATGACTAGTGTTAGAGTTAGGGAATAATTTTAGGTGAACAGACTCATGAATGAGTCCAGTCACTGAATGTGAAAGCTGTCAAAGGGGATGGCTTTCTGAAAGGATTTCGTAGCAACAACAACAACAACAACAAACCCGCAGCAGAGAATACGACGATTATTTATTTAACGTGTACAGTTGGCTAGGAAGGCAAAGTGTTAAGCGTTTTACTTTAAAATCTCACAAAAATATATGAAAAGTTTATTTTATTGTTCCCATTCCACAGATGGAATGGCTTCTCTGTTTCTTCTGCTGAAGAAACAAAGCTCTGATATAACGTGTTCCTTCATGCAACAGCAACTGGTGTGGGGCTTTGGAAAGTTCACAGGCTTTGTGTTCGAGATCGAGGGATTTTAAAGTGAGACGTGTCTTTGAAAGGGCATTTCTTTAATTTACAGCCCATGTTATTTCTGCTCTGCCATGGATATGACAAAAGCCAGGTAATGAGGAATCTGCCAACATACATGAACTAAATTGTATCCACGTGAGGAGCTGGGTCTGTGCAATTAGCAATGACACTTTGTGATTAGTTAGGATGCAGAAGTGGAAATTCTGGGTCTGTTGCATATCAGAATGGAAAATTGCTTCTTCTAGCACAAGTTCAAAAATAGCTATTCAGGTGGTAGCTTATGCTGAGGAGGAATCATATAATTCCAAATTTTAAACACAAATATCATTGCAAGTATTTTGAGACAATGTCTGATTATCCTACAGTAATCAAGATGTTTTAAAAGAGTCTACGTCATGCCCAAGGGTTCCTTATTCACTTCTCCCTCCACCCAGATTCCGACAAGTTGACACATGGTGCAGATGTCAGGGATTAAAATATCTCCTTCATCGCTGATAAGGCTGAGTTGGAGAATTCTTCTTGGATCCAATACAAAAATGAGATTGTTTCCATTTCCCACCTGAATTAAACTTACAGGGCAGAGATGAAGTGCTCGGTGAACAGGCCACATTCAGCAATAGCAGATCAAAGACCCGTATGTCTCGTGATCTTCAAGAAGTGGCTGGCAAGGCCAGAGATTCTGATCCCATCACGGCGTGTTAATCTCCTGTCAAGAGAAGTAAAGAGCTGCTGAGAGAAAAGCAGATCCAGACTCCCCTCTCCTTGTGGTTGACTACAAAATCTTACTTTGTGGCACGAGGCAGGAGCCCAGAGAGATGGAGGAAAAAGTTGCTCCTCTAGAATGTGAAAATACAGTTTAAAGGGAAAGAGATTGACTAGTGATTCAGTGTATTCAGTGCTGTCTCTCCACCTGTTTGTCTGGCTGCCTCTTGCCTGCATGGCCTCCTGCTACTCAGTGTGGGTAACATCAGAGACCTTCATCTGCAGGAAGGTAGAAAAAGGTATGTGCACACAAACATTGAATTCAGTACTCAAATGATAACACAACAAGTGTATCACAACACACCAGGTGCTCTCAAATAGCATACATTTCATTGTATCCGTACAGATGAGAGGCTTTTGAATTCTGATGAGGACAAGATCATTACTGACTGAGTCATGAGGGGGATTTCCATGGGGCTGGTGCTTCCTTAGAAAAAACGTGTTCTTGAAGGGCGGGCAAGGTTGCGTAAGAGAGGCTTGTAGGAGAGAGGTTGTATGGAGTGCAAAACTAAGGAGACTTTGGGGATCGCCGATGAGAATGCAACGTTTTAAAGTTTCAGGCAATGCCTTAGGAAAACCTGAGGAGCCTGTGCCTTGTTCACTGGGAGAGGTAACTTGGGCAAAGAGGACTTTGGGAGGGGTTGAAAAAGATAGCCCATGCAGTGATGGAATTAAAAGGGTGTTGGATGTGGGGATTGTTACACAGGTGGCTTCTATGTGATTCCATTCTCTTCAGATTCGTGATGTAGACAGACTATTAACAATACAGCATCAGGGACAGAAAAGTGTCTAAAGGACCTGCTGAGAAAGATAACTGGGAGGCACAGTGGGTCACAGCTTCTCTGCACCATAGAGGGAGTTGCTTTGGAGGCTTAAAGATCATGGCCACACTCGCGCTGTCTATATTGGTTGGGGTTTGGTCTGTGTTCTGATGACCATCAGTTTGGGACAACTGAATCTCACCTGGTTCATCTGCTGTCTATTTGTCCTTAAGGAAGGCACATCGCAGAACTACACTTTACCCAAAATGGACATGGATTATTTGTGGACTCTGGATACATGTAATGGCAAGGATTGGTTGAGACAGCAGAGAGTTCTGGGGACAAATCCTGGCTTTAACGCTTCCTGGAGAGGTCACCATACATAGACAAATACAATTTCTGTGAGTTCTTGAAAGAATGAAAGTAATACCTCTCAATGAGCTGTTTTAAAACATAAATAATGGAATGGAATGTGCCTGGGACAAAGCGTCACTGATTTGTTGTTCAGAAAATGCCAATTTACCTCTGAATTCCTTTTCTATGTATTCCATGATTTGTTGCTACTTGTGGCCTCCATGACCTTGAACAATCTCATCTATAAAATCCCTTCATCTCTGTGCTTTTCAGTTCCGTTTAGATAATTACGTACTTTTAGTGAATTCTCATAATATGCCAGACACAGCACTAGGTCCTGAATACACAGAGCACAGTAAAATATGGTCTCCACTTTACAGGGGCTTATGATCAGGCAGAGGAGACGCCAGGAAAGAGGAGCAGAGTGGCCAGGGCAGTGCACTGTAGATGCATGGACGAAAGCAAGCAGCAGCACACGCATGGGGTGTCTGATCAGGGATGAGTGTGAGCAGCAGAATGGGGAGCACGCTTTCCCAGAGGAAGAGAGGAAGCCGTTAGAGAAACGAAGGATGCCTTGGACAGATAAAACAGTGTGGAGTGGCATTTGCTGCCCACCACCACTTTCATATTCTATGCTTATAGAGGGAGTTGCCTTGGAGCCTTGCAGATCATGGCCACACTCAAGCTGTTGATCTTGGTTGGGGTTTGGTCTGTGTTCTGATGGCTTGCATCAGTTTGAGACAACTTAATCTCACCTGGCTCATTTGCCCTCCGCTTGTCAAACAAACATTTTGCAGCAACTCTATATTCTGCTACTTTTTTTCTCCTATGCTTGGTGCCCACAGAGAGCAATCACAGTAACAAACATAAAGGCAAACAAATACCAGTATGTTGAGCATTAACTGGGTCACCCACTGTTTTAGATACTTCGTGTATACTCTTATTTAATTTTCACTTTTTGGTACAAAAATCGGTTCAGAGAGGAAAAGCGAGTTAGCCAATGTTATCCATGGTAAATAGTAGAACAAGCATTTTGGTTCACACATTAGGATTCCAAGTTCAGCATTCTTTCCACAGTGTTACATCTTTACTGTGTTCCAGTGAGGACGTTTCTGTGAGATGGTGCAAAGCTGTAATGTATCTTGTGTATGTGTGTGTAATGCATGAGTTTTGCCTAGTTAATGTATTTAAATTTGAACAGTTTCCATACAAAAATTACCCAGTGTTACTGTGCAATTCAGTGACTTTAGTTACTTTGACTTGTTCAGTCATCATCACAGTCCAGTTTGAGGCATTTCCATCACTCTGAAAGTGGCACCTGCTCATTTGCAGTCAGTTTCTGCTTCCACACCCAGTCCCATGCAGACATTGATCTGCTTTCTTTATGTATAAATTTGACTGTTACAGATATTTCATATAAATGGAACATATAACAAGTAACCTTTCTTCCTTCTTTTTTTTTTTTGAGACAGAATCTCTCTCTGATGCTGGAGTACAATGGCGCAATCGTGGCTCACTGCAGTCTCCAATTTTGGGGGTCAAGTGATCTACCCACTTGAGCCTCCCGAGTAGCTGGGACTACAGGCACATGCCTCCATGTCTAGCTAATTTTTATTTTTCATTTTTAAGTATTTTAGAGATGGGGTCTTACTATGTTGCCAAGACTAGTCTTGAACTCCTGGGCTCAAATGATCCTCCTACCTCAGCCTCCCCAGGTGCTAGGATTACAGGCGTGAGCCACTGCACTATGTCTGCAATCTTTCTCATACAGCTTTTCCTCACTGCAGTTAATGGAGCTTCCTGTGTGTGTAGATTAGTTCATTCATCAAATTTATGAAGTCTTCAGCCATTATTTCTTCAAATAATTTTTCCTCCACTTAGCCTTCTTTTTCTGGGACTCTCATATGCTTATGTGGGTATACTGGGTGTATTTCTATAGATCTTGGAGACAATGTTTATTTTTACTTTCAATTTTTCTTTCTCTGTGCTCTTCATATTGGATACTTTCTATTAATCTGTCTCTAAATTTACTGATTACTTCATCTGCCATCTCAAATTGCTATGAAGTCCCCTCTCTAGGAAACTTCATTTCAGGTTAATTTACTTGTCAACTTCAAAATTTCCATTTGGTTCTCTTTTATAATTTGTATATGTTTACCGAGACTCTCTATTTGTTAATTCATTGTTATCATACATTAATTCTTTAAACTTGAATAACTTTAACGCTATGAATGTGTTTATAATAGCTACTCTGAAGTCTTTGATTACTAAATCAAAGACTGGGTCAAAATCACCTGTCTCCTGGGAGGTGCAGCCATTGATACTTCAGCTTAAGTGCTTTTGGTTGCTGTTCTTGAATTTTTGTTTTCGTACTTACTTCCTAGGGTTTGTACCTGGGTCAGCCTGCCTTAGTAGTCTATTGGTCAAATACCTCCAGCCAACAAGGCTTCTATCCCCTGCTCACGGATCAGAGATCAGGTCATTTTCAACTTGCCAGACTTTGGCTTTCCATGGGGCTTTAGGGAGTCTCCTGTGTACACATGTGTAGCCCCAGGGTCAGCCAGGAGAGTGTGAATAATCAGCCCGGCTGGGCGCGGTGACTCACGCCTATAATCCCAGCACTTTGGGAGGCCAAGGCGGGTGGATCATGAGGTCAGGAGATCGAGACCATCCTGGCTAACACAGTGAAACCCGTCTCTACTAAAGAATACAAAAAATTAGCTGGGCGTGGTGGCAAGTGCATATAGTCCCAGCTACTCGGGAGGCTGAGGCAGGAGAATGGCGTGAACCCAGGAGGCAGAGGTTGCAGTGAGCCGAGATTGCGCCACCACACTCCAGCCTGGGCGACAGAGTGACACTCCATCTCGAAAAAAATAAAAAAATAAAATAAAAAATAATCTGAGCTCTCTGTTCTTTACTGCATACATGTGCAGCCTGAAGCAGGAATATGTGCTTCCCAATCATGACCACAAACTCAGGCTCATAGAGTCAAAAGTTAAGACTCCCACTTGTCCCCCACCTCTCCAAAAGCCCCTTCCCCAGAGGACGCCTTGGCAGTGGGCATCACTGCAGCTCCATGCCAAGTGGACTTCCTTCCGTCATGGCAGAAGACAGAGAGCCCAGTCCTAGCAGAATCTCCATAGTGACTGATCCAGGGCTGAGTCCCCCAGGCCAGAATGCCACACACATCACCACTGTTCTTATTCAAAATTGAGTAGTTCGCCAATTTCCAGAGCAACAAAGGGTGGTTATTGAAGATTTTTTTCACCTTATGTTTGCTTTTTTGGGGAAAGAATTTACTGATCTTTTCTCTTGGCCATGGTACTCTCCTTACTATTTTTGCAACTGCTCTGGACATCTAAAATTATCTCAAAAAGTTTAGGCCGGATGCAGTGGCTCATGCCTGTAATCCCAACACTTTGGGAGGCCAAGGCAGACGAATCACAAGGTCAGGAGATTGAGACCATCCTGGCTAACACGGTGAAACTCCGTCTCTACTAAAAATACAAAAAATTAGCCGGGCGTGGTGGCGGGTGCCTGTAGTCCCAGCTACTCAGGAGGCTGAGGCAGGAGGAGGACGTGAACCCGGGAGGCGGAGCTTGCCGAGATTGCGGCACTGCACTCCAGCCTGGGCAACAGAGCGAGACTCCGTCTCAAAAAAAAAAAAAAAAATTCAATTAATTATGACATTTCTTCTTTCTTTTCTACTTTTTTTTTTCTTTTTGTCATGAAATCCTGGAACGAAGGAGGCAGAAGTGGATTAATAATTCTGTATAATTCATCCTCCGCAAGTATGAATCTGGTAGAATCCTCTGGAACACTGACTTTGCTAGCCATTAAGAGTCATGGGCCCTGTCCCGTCGGCTGGGGGTGGGGAAGTTGGAAGGTGGGAAATACCTGCCAGAGCCCTTTCCCCACAGCAGAGGAAGATTAGTAAGATGAACCTTTTGGTCATGATGTGGGACATCCTTCAGCATGCCTAGCAAAACTAGTTTACATAGAGGAGATAAGGGAAAAAGTTAATAAAAGTTCTTATTTGGGAGATTATAACAAATGGGTGGATATACAAAAAGGCTGCCACATTCTGTAGATAAATGTCCAACTTTAGGGACACCCAGAATTCAATAACATGAAATGAAAAAAAGTATCTGAAGTGTATAAAGCAATGATAAATCGCACAGAATCACTTACTGTCTCCTAGGAGATGAGTCCCAGTCCAACCTGTAATCAGATAGAAGTGAAGCTGCCGAATAAATGAAAAACGCTCAAAAGGGGCAGATTCTGAGAATGGCACAGGGGCCACAAAAGACGGTGGAGATATGAAGAGTGGCTGTGAGCATCGGGAAAAGGGGCGTGTGCTTGAGAGCCCTGTGCATCCACTTGCTCGCCAGGGCTCCACTGTCTGACTGCTGGCTTTGTATCTCAGCTTCGCCCCTCTACTGGCTATGTGACTGTAAACAAGCCACCTGAGTCCTCAGTCTAATCCTCTATGAAAATGGGGATTAAAATGGTACTTTTCTCGGGGGCGGGTGGGTTGTGCAAATTGATGGTTTAATACATGTAGTGTCCTTTGAGGTAGAGCATGGTGCTTAATACATGTTCAACAGCGTTTGCCATTTTGTTAAAAGCCAGGCTCTTTTCTATGTGTTGCCCAAAGAGCCCCTGTCCTCAATCAGAGCTTACATTTGAGTCACAACCACCAACCAGGCACACCCAGGATGTAATTAATCTAGGGTGGTTGACATGCTGCGGGGAGGGCTGCCATAATAAGGTACAAAAACTGGCTGGCTTAAAGCAACAGAAATGTATTGTGTCACAGTTCTGAAAACTGGAAGTCCGAAATCAAGGTATTGTCAGGACAGTGCTTCCTCTGGAAGCTTCCTTGCCTCCTCCTAGCTTCTGGGGGCCGGCCAGTCATGTTTTGGTGGTCCCGGCTCGCAGTTGCGTGGCGGTCCTCTGCCTTCCTGGTCACAGGGCAGTCTTTGAGTGTATCTGTCTTCACATGGCTGTGTTCTAATAATGACTCCAGTTACTTTGGATTAGGGGCCCCCCTTACAATACCACCTCATTTAAACAAATTATATCTGAAATGACCCTATTTTCAAATAAAGTGGCATTCTGGAGTACTAGGGGTTAGGACTTCAACACTGATTTGTGGGGGACACAATTCAGTTCATAACGTGTTGTTGAAGGGACTAACAATGATTACAGCAGATGTAGAAAGAGATCTTAACTGAACTTCTCCTATCAGAGTAAAGCAGAGACTCCAGAGAATTCAGCTGCCGTACAACCCGAATCCAGGGTTTCCAGTCAGGGAGACAACTGAGACCTTTAGCATCATGGCATTTCAAGTCAATGGTGTCGGTGTCAGCAAACCTCAGCAGAACCTTCCGTTCTTTCCCTAACCCTCCCTGCCCTCCCTTCTTTAATCAAGCTCCTATGTAAGCCACAGCCCCTAGCTGTTCAGAGATGCACTTCTTTGGTGTGCTGCTACGTGTGTGCAGAGAAATTCTGCCTTTTCTGCTGTTAATCTGTTCGTTGCCATTTAATTCACAGGCTCCTGACCACTGAGATCTAAACTGATAGAGGAAGAGTCTCCTTCCCAACATGGTAAAGAGAGAGAGCCAAAGGGGACATTTGAGCAGAGGCCTGAAACAGGGACAGCTGGGCATCAAGAAATACTCACCTTGTGCTAGGAGCCTTGTGCCCACACTTGTGATTCATCCCAGGTTTCCTAGGTTACAAAAATACATACTAGTGGGACTGACATGGAGATTAAATTGAGGGAATTTTTTGTTTGTTTGTGTTTGTTTTTTTTTTTGACACGGAGCCTCGCTGTTACCCAGACTGGAGTTCAGTGGCACTATCTTGGCTCAATGCAACCTCTGCCTCCTGGATTCAAGCGATTCTCCTGTCTCAGCCTCCTGAGTAGCTGGGATTACAGGTGCACACCACCATGCCCAGCTAATTTTGTATTTTTAGAAGAGATGGGTTTCATCAGGTTGGACAGGCTGGTCTTGAACTCCTGACTCCAAGAGATCCACCTGGCTTGGCCTCCCAAAGTGCTGGGATTACAGGTGTGAGCCACTGTGCCTGGCCCACTAAATTGCAGGAATCTAATCCCTGAATTGCAAGAATCTGATTATCTCAAATGCAAAAATTTAAGTTGCTGCAAACATCTTGCTTGTACCTAGCTTGGTGAAAGATGCTGATCAAGAACAATTGTGAAAATACAGCGTGTGCAGTATTTAATCCCTTTCATTATTTCATAGTTGTGTGTCAATTAGGTTTTGTTGCACAACAAACCATCCCAAAATTTATAAGGTGTGAAACAATATATTTTTTATGATTGGTCGTGGGGTCATGGGCAGCGGAGTAGTTCCTCTGCTACGGAGTTACTGGGGTAGTCAGCTGTGGGTCTGGTAAGTTGGGTAGAGGGTGGGTCTGCTGAAATGGCTTAGACTCTGTTGTGTGTTGGGGTCATTTTTAAACAGGCTGGGGTCTTAACTCTCCTTTTCTCACCTTTCAGCAGGCTAGCCCAGGCTTGTTCTTATGAGATGCAAGAAAAGGAGCCAAAATGTGTACAATCTCTTCAAGTATAGGCTTAGAACAGGCATGCCATTATTACACCACATTCCATGGGCTAAAATAAATAAATAAATAAAAAGCACAAGGACAACCAAAGTGAAGGGCTTAGAAAATAGACTCTACTTCTTGATGGAAGAGTTACAAATTCACTTTGTAAAGAGCGTAAATATAGGAAAGAAAGGTGAGCTCTCTTTGCAGTCGTTTTACACCAGCGATTATAGCTTCAAGTGTACATCAGGAGTTGACCGGTGTTTTGTGCAAAGGGCTAGAAAATAAGCATTTTAGGTTTTGCAGGGCATGTATGTTCTTTGCTGCTTATTATTATTATATTTCTGCTTTCTCTCTTCCCTCTTTTTTTTTTTTTTTGCTTCTCTGTTTTCTTCTTCACCCTTTAAACATGTAAAAGCATTCTTTGATCAATGGCTGTGCAAGAACAGGCTGTAGGCCAATTTTGAGCTGTAGACTCTCATTTGGAAACCATTGTAGATAATTAAACAGGCAACTGGCAAGGCAAAGTTTAGTTCTCTATGTATTTAAGAATTGTGTGTTGAAACTGGTACAATTTGAAGCAAGAATTTTTAAAAATTTTATTCTAAATATGTGCTTATATTCAGCACTGAGAGAAGACGCTTATGTGACTAACCACACACAGTGTAATTTCACCATACGATATGTGCATTTACAAGTCTTTAGTTGAAAAATCGTTGCATGGATAACACCTGAGGGAAGAACACTGATAGGTCTTTGTTCTGAAAAAATTCAGTAGTATTATACAAAGAAGCGCTTTGATTTCTGTAGCTTTGTAACAGGTTTTGAAATTTGGAAGTGTGAGTTTTCCACATTTGTTCTTTTTTCAAGATCGTATTGGCTATTCTAGATCCCTTGGATTTCCATATAAATTTGAGGATAGATCTTGTCAATTTCTGCAAAGAATCCAGCTGGGATTTTGTTAGTGTTGGTGTGAAATGTGTGTATCAGGGCAGTATTGCATAGAAGTGCCAAGAGTGGACAGCCCTGCCTTGTTTTTAACCTTAGTAGGAAATCCTTCCATCTTTCACCATTAAATACGATGTTAGTTGTGGGTTTTTCATTGATGCCCTTTTTGAGATGGTAAAAGTTCCCTTCAATTCTTAATTTGTTGGATAAAGTCTTACCAAGAAAAGGTGTTGGATATTTTAAAGTGCTGTTTTTTTGTCTGTTGGGATGATCATGTAGTTTTTGTTCTTTATTCAGTTAATTGATTTCTGAATGTCAACTTTGTCTGACATTCCTAGGACTAATTCCACTTGGGCATGGTGTACGTTGCTGGATTCAGTGTAAAATTATTTTTGGAGAATTTTTGTCTGTATTCGTAAAATACATTAGGCTGTAGTTTTGTTCTCTTGTGAGGTCTCCATTTGATTTTGTATCTAAATAATACTGGTCTCAAAGAGCGAGTTACAAAGTATTTCCACCTCTTATGTTTTAGAAGATTTAAAAAAAAATGGTACTAATTATTTTTCAAGTGCTTGGTAGAATTCATCAGTAGATTCATCTTAAGCTGGGCTTTTCTTTGTAGAAAGTTTAAAAATTACAAATTCAATCTCTTTACATTTTATATTTATTACTGAGTTGGTTTTGGTAGTTTGTATGTTTCTAGGAATTTGCATAAGGCATCCATGTTATCTAATTTTTTGCCATTCAATTTTTCATAGTATTTTCTTATAATTCTTTTACTTCCATAAAGTCAATATAATGCCCCTTCTTTTGTTCCTAATTTCAGTAATTTGAGTCTTTTTTCTTTTTCACTTGATCATTATTGCTAAAGGTTTGCCAAATGTGTTGAACTTGTCATTGGTTTTTTTCTACTGTTTCCTCGTTTCAATTTTATTACTTTCCACTCTAATCTTTATTATCATCTTCATTTTGTTTGCTTTAGATTTAGTTTACTTTTGTTTATCCAGTGACTTTGCAGGAAAATTATGTCATTCATTTGAGATCTTTATTTTTCTTTAGTAGATGCATTTACAGCTGTAGAATTTCCTCCAAATTCTGCTTTAGCTGTATCTCATATTTTCGTATGTTGTCTTCATTTAATTTATTTTAAAGTATTTTCATCGAGACCAACCTGGACAACATGGTGAAACCTCGTCTCTACTAAAAACACAAAAATTAGCTGATCGTGGTGGCAGGCGCCTGTAGTCTCAGCTACTCAGGAGACTGAGGCAGGGAAATCGCTTGAACCCGGAAGGGGGAGGTTGCGGTGACAGGAGATCATGCCACTGCACTCTAGACTGGGCGACAGAGCAAGACTGTGTCTCAAAAAAAACATATATATATGTATTTTTTGAAATTTCCATTGTGATTTGTTTTCTGATTCTTTGGTTATTTAGCAGTATCTCATTTAACACATATGTGTGGATTGCTCAAATTTGCTTTTGTTATTGATTTATTATTTAATCCCACTTTCATCAGTACACTTTTCGTGATTTTAATTCTTTTTCATATGTTGAGGCTTTTTAGCCTATTGTATGGTTTGTCCTGGAGAATGTTCCATATGCTATTGAGAAGAATGTATATTGTGCTGTTGGTGGGTGATGTGTTTCACAGATATCTCTTAGGTCTACTTGCTGAATGGTGCAGTTCAATTACTCTGTACACTTTTTGATATTTTCTTAGTTGTCCTATTCATTGCTGAAAGTGGGATATTGATGTCTGCAATTATTATTATTGAATTGTCTATTTTCCCTTCATTTCCATCAGATTTTTTTCATGTAGTTTAGAGCTCTGTTATTAGGGTACATATATGTCTATAATTGATATTTCTTCTTGACTGATTCATTCTTTTATTATTACTAAGTGTTCCTTTTCATTTCTAAACACATTTTGATCTGTTTTAAAGCTTGTTTTGTCTGATGTTAGTACCACCACTGCAGTTTTCTTATCTTATGGATACTTTGGCATGACATATTATTTCTGTTCTTTTACGTTTTATTTTATTTTATTTTATTTTTGAGATGGAGTTTCGCTCGTTGCCCAGACTGTAGTGCAATAGCGCAATCTCGGCTCCCTGCAACCTCCACTTCTTGGGTTCAAGTGAGTCTCCTGTCTCAGCCTCCCAAGTAGCTGGGATTACAGGTGCATGCCACCATGCCCTGCTAACTTTTGTAATTTTAGTAGAGATGGGGTTTCATCATATTGGTCAGGCTGGTCTCGAACTCCTGATTTCAGATTACCTGCCCGCCTCAGCCTCCCAAAGGGCTGCCATTCTTTCATTTTCAACCAAAAATAAAAAGATAAAATGTGTCTTCTATAGACAGCATATAATTGGATTTTTAAAATCAAGTCTGACAACACCGTCTTTTCTTTGGGTTTTAAAATCCATTTAAATTTAATGTTCTTTATATGCTTGAATTTACACCTGCCCTTATACTTTTTGTTTTCTATATATGTATATTTGCTCCACTATTTCTCCTTTCCAGGCCTTTTTTTTTTTTTTGCATAAAATGAATATTTAATATTTTAATATCTTTAACACTTTTTTTTACTATGTTTTTGTTTTTATCTTATTGATAGCTCTAGGACATACCATATCCTCCTTAAATAATCCAAATATATTTTAGATTTATACTAACTTGATTGCAGTGAAATACTGAAATACTACTCTTCTGTAGTTTTCGTGTCTCTTAACCATCCTTTGTGTTGTCATTGTACATATTACATTTAGATATTTTGCAAACCCCAAAACACATTCTTATAATTATTTTTTACAAGTTTATGGCTTTTAAATAAAACTGTGAGAAGGAAGATTAGTAATGCATACTTAGAGGGTTCGATGTATTGACTTTCTTACTTTCCATTTCTGGTTCTCTTCATTTGTTCCTTTGGATTCTAGTAACTTATTGGTGTCACTTCCTTACCCCAGTTCAACTTTAGTGCCACTAATGTCCTCTATGTTGATACTGTAAGGTACACATACATACCCAGAGATATTGTAGGTTTGGTTTCAGACCACTGCAGTAAAGCAATATTGTCATAAGGCAAGTAATACACTTTTTATTTTATCTCCCAGTGCCTTTAAAAGTTGTGTTTAAACTACACTGTAGTCTATTAAGTGTGCAATAGCATTTTGACAAAAAATGTATGTACCTTTATTTTAAAATACTTTATCACTAAAAAATGCTAATGATCATCTAAGCCGTTAGTGAGTCTTAATCTTTTTGCAGGTGGAGGATCTTGCCTTGATGTTGATGGCTGCTGACTGATCAGGGTGGTGATTGCTGAAGAGTGAGGTGGCTGTGGAAATTTCTTAAAATAAGACAACAATGAAATTTATCCTATCAGTTGACTCCCTTTCACGAAAGATTTCTCTGTAGTATGCAATGCTGTTTGATAGTATTTTACTTGTAGTAGAACTTCTTTGAAATTGAGGTCCATCGTCTCAAATCCTGCCCGGCTTTATCAATTAGCTGTATGTAATATCCTAATCCCATTGTTGTCACTTCAACAATGTTCGCAGCATCTTTACCAGGAGTAGATTCCGTCTCAGGAAACCACTTTCCATGCTCATCCCTGAGAATCAGCTCCTCATGTGTTCAAGTTTCATCATGAGACTCAGCAAGTCAGTCACATCTTCAGGTTACACTTCTAATTCAAATTCTCTTGCTATTTCTACCACATCTGCAGTCATTTCTGCTGAAGTCTTCAACTTCTCGAAGTTATCCATGAGGGTTGGAATCAACTTCTTTCAAACTCCTGGTAATACTGATATTTTTACCTCCTTCCATGAATCATGAATGTTCTTAATGGCATCTAAAATGATGAATCCCTTCCAGAAGATTTCCAATTTACTTTGCCCAGATCCATCAGAAGAATCACTATCTATGGCAACTATAACCTTACAAAATGTATTTCTTAAATAACAAGACTTGAAAATCAAAATCAGTTCTTGATCCATGGGCTGCAGAATGGATGTGTTACAAGGCATGAAAACATTAATCTCCTCGTACATCTCCATCAGAGCTCTTAGGTGAGACTGGGTGCATTGTCAATGAGCAGCAATATTTTGAAAAAATATCTTTTTTTCTGAGCAATAGGTTTCAATACAAGGCTTAAAATATTCAAAAAACCATATTATAAATAGATGTGTTGTCATCTAGGCTCTGTTGTTTCATTTATAGAGCACAGGCAGCACAGATTTACCATACATTTTAAAGATCCTAGGATTTTCGGGATGATAAATGAGCATTGGTTTCGACTTAAAGTTACCAGCTATATTAGCCCCCATAAAGAGAGTCAGCCTGTCATTTGAAGCTTTGTAGCCAGTCATTTACTTCTCTCTAGCTATGAAAGTCCAAGATGACAATAGAATATATAAGGCTGTTTTGCCTACATGAAAAACCTATCATTTAGTGTAGCCACTTTCATCAATTATCTTAGCTAGATACGCTGGATAACTTCCTGCAGCTTCTCCAGCAGTGCTTGTGGCTTCACCTTACGCTTTTACATTATAGAGGCAGCTTCTTTTATATTAAACCTCATGAACTAACCTCTGCTAGATTTAAACTTTTCTCCTGCTGCTTCCTCAACTCTCGGCCTCCGTAGATGTGAAGAGAGTTCGAGTTTTGTGTGAGACTTCGGCTTAGGGGAATGTTGTGACTGGTTTGATCTTCTATGCACACCCCCAAAACTTTGTCCGTATCAGCAATGAGGCTGCTTTGCTTTCTCATCATTCATGTGCTCACCAGAGTAGCACTTTTCATATTCTTCAAGAACTTTCCCTTTGCATTCAGAACTTGGCTAACTGGCACAAGAAACATAACCTTCAGCCTATCTTGACTTTAAATGTGCCTTCTTCACTAAGCCTGCTTATTTTCTCATTAAAGTGAGTTATGTTTGACTCTTCCTTTCATATGAACACTTAGAGGCCTTTGCAGTGTTATTAATTGGCCTAATTTCAATATTATAGTGTTTCAGGGAATAGGGAGACCCGAGGAGAAGGGAAATGGGAACAGCTGGTTGGTAGAGCAGTCAGAACATACACAACATTTACTGATTAAGTTTACCGTCTTATACGGGGGCAATTTGTGGCACTCCAAAGCAATTACAATAGCACCATCAAAGGTGACCGACCACAGATCACCGTAACAGATACAATAATAATGAAAAAAATTTGAAAGTTTACAAGAATTACCAAAACGTGACACAGAAACACAAAGCGAGCGCATCCTGCTGGAAAATTAGCAATGATAGATTTGTTCAACTCCGGCTTGCCACCAAACTTCAATGTGTAAATACCAAGATATCTGTGAAGTGCAACAAAGTGAAACTCAACAAAAGAAAGTATTCCTGTATTACATTTCTCTATATTGTAGACCTAATGGTGAAATTATAAACATGTTGTTTTATACAGCTGCTTTATAAACAAGTTAAGAGAATGAAGGAAAAGAAATACGCACTTATACTGCTTTTCATTGTTACATTTATCGGTGCCCTGTGTGTGTGTGTATGTGTGTGTGTGTATGTGTATGCATGTGTGAGCACATATGTGAATTTATGTTACTACCCGGAGTCACTTGCTTTCAGATTGCAGGACTTCCTTTAGGATTTCTTGTAAGGCAGGTCATATAGTTACATATTCCCTAAGTTTTGTTTATCTGAGAATGTCTTTATTTCACAGTGATTTTAGAAACTTACTCTCATTTTCATGTAAGAATCTTGATTAAAAAGACTTTGTACGTGATGAGTTCCTTATCTTTTTCTGCTTTAAATATTTTTCTTTAAAAAAAGTTTGGGTGTGAAATCATTACATTTCTCTTACTTGGAGTTTGTTGAGCTTCTTGAATGTGTAGATTTATGTTGTACATCAAATTTCAGAAAATGTTAGCTATTTCTTTGAATATTTTTTCTGCTTCTTTTTCTCTTGCCTTCATTTCAGGTAATCTCATTAAATGTTTGGTTATCTGCTTAAGGGTTTGCCACATTTTTCTGAGGCTTTAGTTCTTTTCTTTCATTCTTTTTATTCTCTGTTCTTTGGATTTTATAGTCTTTATTTATCTATTTTCAAGTTTATTGATTTTTGCTTCTGCCAGCTAAACACTACTCTTGAGCTGCTGTAGTGATTTTTTTTTAATTTCAGTTATATTTTTCTATTTCTAAATCTCTGTTTTGTTATTTTTTATATTTTTTGTCATTGTATTATCTTCTGTTTGATGAGACGTTATCATCATACTTTTGTTCACTTCTTTGAGAATAATTTCCTTTAATTTTTAAATTATACTTATAATGACTGCTTTGAAATCTTACAGTAAGTCTGTCACTTGGCTCTTTCATGAGAAGTTTCTGTTTGCTGCTACTTCTTCCTGTATGAGTAACATTTTTCTATTTTAAAAATATTTCATATTTTTTGGTGAAAACTGGGAATGTTAGGTAATTCACTGTAGCGACTTTGGATGCTTATACCACATCTTCTAGGACTTGCTGTTGATGGCTTCTGCCATCAATATGTGTATTTGTTTAGCAACTTGGTGGGATTATTTTAGTGATGTCTACCTCTGTCATTGTATGGATAATCTGATATCCCTTCTGCAAGAGCATACACAGCCATGGACATGAACGCAGCTGCCCTAGGATGGCAGTGTATGGATGTGGGCTCTTTCTGAACATCACTTTCCTTTGTCCTTCTGTCAAGTTGTCTGCCTCTATTGGTTTTGAGTCCAGGTTTACTAATGATCAAGTGGTTAATCTTTTTTTTTTTTTTTTTTTGACAATTCCCTGGAACATAATTTTCTCTACAGCCCGAGTCAATTAAATATTGTCTCTTTTTAGGGATAGTTTTTGAGACTAGTCTTTGAGGTTTATTCTAAAAGGACAGGAGGGAAAACACGAGGGCTCTTCTTAGCTGTGTTATTCTCTGGTTCTCCCTAGTAAATTAACAGGCTTATAGTTTAGCTCATTGCTCTCCTGGAGAGAACAGCCTCCTCTTCATTGCTTGATAACAAAATCGCATTTGGTTTTAAGAGAACACTTAGGCATGAATTTCTCCATATTCTTTTCTAAATAATGTTAGTCCCTTTGTGGAAAGCTTCAGACCTCTGTTCTCATGACCTGCCTCTCCACTTGGGCTAAGTTTCTGAGCCCATGCTCAGGGAGTGAGCCACTTTTCTCTGAGTGGCCACTGCTTTGAGTTGTGTGCTGGACTGTGGTGACAGCCTCTGGTCCTCTTGGCTTAACTCTTCCAGCAAGAAATGTTTGCTCTGTGACTGAAAAGTGCCAAAGATGATCAGGGCCCCAATATTCTTGGCCTGTCATGCTCTGGGCAAAGCCTTCACACTCTGGGGGAGTCTAGGAGTAGGAGGGAAGCCCCAAGCCTCTCAGTCATGCTTGCTTGAAATTTAGCCTCTACAGCATAGAGCTGGGGGGGATAAGTGATACTATCAGACTAACCCTCCAAAGAGAAGACCATAGCCCTCAACTTGGAGCCTGCAGGAGAGGGAGCCCCATCTCCTTGGCCACGCCGACTTGTGGTGGAATTTCCATTGTGCTAAGTTGGAAGACGAATCAGGCAAGAGGTGGGCGAATCTCAAGAACCGCAGGAATCTGCTGTTCCTACTTAGATTTGGTAGATTTTATTGACTAAATGTGTTATTTTCACTTGGTGTTGATCTGAGAACAATTTCCAGAGATTTGAAATAGTTAAAAAACATATTTTCCCCTAGTGATAGTTGATTTGATTGGAAGAGGGTTCAAGCAGTTCCTCATGCTGTCATTCTAAGTCTTGTTCTGTAAATAAGCATTTTAAAACTACAAAGAAGAGCAAGAGAGAGAAAATCAATAGTTTGACATTTATTTGCTTGTAGCTACGGTTGATTTAGTTAGTTGTCTTTATCCCCTTGATCTCTAAAATTCTTCAGCAAAAGGCTCTTTTATACCTGAGTACTAAATATAATTAAGAAATTATTGTAATTGATGCTTGATTTAATAAGCACTTACTAAATGAGAAGCTGTCCTCTTAGACAATGCAAATCCACACATGAGTGTAGGTAAAGAGTGACAGGTACATTCTGTAAACAGTGGGAGTGAATAATTTAGGCAGAATCTGCATGCTTTGTGGGAACCTGAAGCTGGCAGTTCTTTTTAAGAAATATCAGGCTAAGAATTCTAGAAGAGATAAGCAGAGTTATTAAGAACCTTGTAACAGTTGAAGCTGTGCCATGTATTTGCATTTCAATGATGTCAGCCCCTGGCTCACATTCCTATTTCATATTCACCTGCCTACTTTATTTTAATATTCTCATATTTTAGTCAAAATCCACTGTGGTCTTTGATTTGGAGTTTTTCTTTAGAAATATCTTAATATGAAGTACACACAGTATTGTAACAATCATCCTTATATCTCCACCCAGAATAATTTGTTTTAGATCTTTATTTTTAAAAACTAATGTTAGCTTAGATATACTTTAAGATGACTTTGTTTTTGTCTCCACTTCAATTTCCCTCTTCAGAAAAAAGGTCAATATCATAAATTTGATATGTATTCTTTCTCTGTACATATATCTACATACATACATATGCACAAGTAAGCACGTGCATACACACACATGCATGCACACACACATACAGGTTTGCTTCAATGTTACCTGTTTATAACTGTGCTTACCAAATTTCTGTCCACAGTTTAATGTCTTTATTTCTTTCTAAATGAATGAAAATTTAAAGTTAATACTTGGAATTTGGCATGTGTGACAGGGATATGGTAATTCCACTACTGTGGGTGGAAAGAGTAACAGGCAGACATATTTAGAAGGAAGGTATTAAGCCTGGGGTTTTGTGTTTGAAGTGCTTCTGAGGCATTCAGCAGGTAATCTATGAACATATGCACATATGTAAATCTAGGAAAAGAGGTCTGTCTAAAAAATCTCAATTTTGGAGACAATAACTAATTGTGGAAATAATGAGTGTGAATGAAAACACATATGGATGAAAACTTTTCTAAACCTCAGAAATGCTTATACCAAACACCTCTAGCAAATGAAGTATTAATCATAAATCATTTAAAATACTCTATTAGAAAATCAAAATGAACAAGTGAGGTGTGTTCTCGGTCCCAGCTAAAGGTCAATATATACCCCACTGAAGAAGGTAACCATGACAGTAAGACAAGAAATGCCAGCAGAAGAGGAAATATTGCACAAAAGAGACAATAACGCTGTCATTATTCATAGATAACACAACATTCTATGAGAAAAACTTCCAGAAAGTGAAAAAGTACTAGTCAATAGGATAATTAGTAATCGCAGCTACTCGAGAGGCTGAGGCAAGAGAATCGCTTGAACCCAGGAGGCAGAGGTGGCAGTGAGCCAAGATCACACAACTGCACTCCAGCCTGGGCGACAGAGCAAGACTCCATCTCAAAAAAAAAAAAAAAAAAAAAAAAAAGAAAGAAAGAAAAAAAAGAAATATTCAACATCCTAGTTTCCTGTAACTCAAGAGCAATGTGTTTGAAAATTGACAATGTGACAAATGAACCATATTTAAAATAGAACAAAATGTCTAAAGTACCTAGAAATATGCTTAACCATAAATTTTAAAAATCGTAGGGAGCAAACTATGAAATTACACTGAAAGACAGAAAATAGGATTTAAATAAATCTAGAGACATAGCATACCCCTGTTTTGAAACGTGACAGTTCTCCTCAAATCGACTTATTAAGTTAGTACAATTCCAGTAAAAGTCCCAACAGACTTTATTCATGGCTCTTAAAAAATTTTTCAGAAAATTAACAAAGTAAGGAAATGTACACACTTTTATTTAAAACAATTTTATAAAAGTAATGAAGAAGGCAATTATATTTGCTTTTTTAGATAGCAAAATGTACTGAAAACAGTTGTAAGTATACCAGTGTGAGTACTGGTGACACTTTACAAATAGAGAACAGAGTAATAGTTCACAGGGTTTGTGGATGGGTCAGGGAAAGGTAGTAGGGGTTGAGGGTGGTAATGGAAAGACAAAATGAAGGATGCTGGTAGTGATGGAAATGTTCAGTATGTTGAATTTTTTTTTTTTTTTTTTTTGAGACCAAGTCTCGCTCTGTTGCCCAGGCTGGAGTGCAATGATGTGATCTCGGCTCACTGCAGCCTTCGTCCCCTAGATTCAAGTGATTCTTCTGCCTCAGCCTCCCGAGTAGCTGGGTTTACAGGCACGTGCCACCATGCCCGGCTGATTTTTGTATCTTTATTAGAGATGGGGTTTCACCATGTTGACCAGCTTGATCTCGAACTTCTGACCTCAGGTGATCTGCCCACCTCGGCCTCCCAAAGTGCCAGGATTACAGGCGTGAGCCACCACCCCCGGCCTGTTGACTATTTTAATAGAGGAAGAGGATTTATCTGATTGGTGAGTTGAGAAGTAGCTTCCTTTGTTCAAGACCTTCTCAGGCTCCCTCTTTCTCAAAGCCAAGCTATTCTGTGCTCCTTTATTCTGCAGCAAAGGTCTATGTTTCTCTATCTGTCTGTGCCTATGATTGAATACATACGTTTAAGCCTAATGGTTTGAAGATACAAAGACACACTCTTCTTAAATAGTATATTCAGCAGTAATAACCTAATGTTTTGACCTCAAGATGTCTTTTTTTGTTTTACTATTTCAGTTGGCTCCAAACTCAGAAGGGGAAGATATCATTATTTCTTGCTTTTCAAATCCAATGTATTAGTTTTCTGTTTGAGATCATTGACAAATTGAGCAGAACTTGTCTAGGCGGGATAATCTGTGCTGATGTACAAATTCTTAAAAGGAAAACTGTTCTTGCTTGGATCACTGTGTGTGGAAATGCCTTTTCCAACTAGCAGAGCTTTTGGGAAAAACAAGCAACACACGATTAGGAAGCTTTTGTTTTTGAACTGCTATGTTTTTTGCACTTTCTCATGTAATGTGAGTATAGTATACATCTCTTTATTTTCTTTAAAAAAAATGAAAAAAATGATTTTTTAAATTAGAAAGATTACCCTCAAACGTTATCATTTTAACACAATATTTGTCCCCATACTCTTCATTCTTTTATCTATTTGGATGTTTTTCTAGATACTTTAAAGGAAAATAATTGGGAATATAGAAACAATGCAAACAGTCTGAGGATAATGACCCATAGAGAATCTTAATAAACTAGATAGCATCATGAAATATAATTTCCAGCAATAATATAATGATCATGCAAACTATAAAAATAATATCTTGTTCCAAAATAATACTGATAAATTTTGAGTTGAAAAGCATAAATAGAATAGCAATAAAGTGGATATCATGACATCTTATTGGGAATATGAAAATTATTCTGTTGTTTGAATCATAATTGCATTTTGGTGGTGTGCCAGGAAAAGCCGAGTTTCTGTAAACATGCCTGGGCTAATATGAGTCCAGGCTTCTTTCACTGCATTGAGCACTGTAGCATAAGGGCACCAGACAGCCTTGCCCCCACAGGCAAGGAAGGAGGCTTGTTCATCTGTCTGTGACAACACCTCTTTCGTCTATAGACACATGGTCTTGGTAAATTTTCCCCAGGAGAGTTCAGCATTAATGCATTTGGGCCACTGTATTTCCACCCGGTCATGTAAATTATTTTTAAAAAAAAACAGGTGGGAATGGGGTGGTCTTGGGCAGCTGATTAGTGTCTCACGCATAATAATTTCACATGTTTGTGGCCGGGCGCAGTGGCTCATGCCTGTAATCCCAGCACTTTGGGAGGCCGAAGTTGGTGTATCACAAGGTCAGGAGTTCAAGACCAGCCTGACCAAGTTGGTAAAACCCTGTCTCTACTAAAACACAAAAATTAACCAGGCGTGGTGGCAGGCACCTGTGATCCCAGCTACTCGGGAGGCTGAGGCAGAAGAATTGCTTGAATCCGGGAGGCGGAGGTTGCAGTGAGCCAAGATTGTGCCACTGCACTCCAGCCTGGGCAACAGAGCGAGACTCTGTTCTCAAATGAATAAATAAATAAATAACAACTAAAAAAAGAATTTTGCATGTTTGCACCTTTGTTAGAGAAGAGAGAACCTGACTCCTGGTGATACAAATGAGACACCCATGAGCTATGAACAGTGTTAGGATTAACCAATGAAGGGAACTGACGTGAGATGTGGAAAGTAGAGATGAAGATGAGGCCAGTGTTTTTGGTGGTTGGTTGCAGCCAGGTAAATGGATAATTTGAGATAGACAGCTACCTCCTCCATGTGTGCTTCTTGGCAACCACTGATCCCGGTGCTGTGAGCTGAGGGTATTGGCTGCAATATTCCTGAGTAGGGCTGCCCCAGTGGGCCCTGAGGATACACTTTAATAAGATCATCTCTTAAAAATTGATTAAATAGAATACAGAGTATCTTAATATGATGCCCAAAATGTGAAATATATAATACGACAATCACTCATAATACCAAGAACCAGGAAGATCACAACATGATCAAGAAAAGGCAGCTCAACAAAAATAACACTGAGATGAATTAGATGTTGAGATTATCTGAAAATGATTTTAAAGCCACCATTATAAACATTATTTTATAAGCAATTATGACTTCTCCTGAAACAATTTGAAAAGTAGGAAATCTCAGCAAAGAAATAAAAACTAAAAGGAAGATCCAGATGGAAAGTGTAGAACTGAAAAATTCAATCACCAAAACAAAATAACCAAACAAAAAGCTCACTGAATGATTTTAACATAAGGTGGAGAGATGACAGAAGATGGAATCAGTGAACATAAGAACAGATGAATAGAATGTGCCCAATTTAAACAGTAGGAAAAAAGCTGAAAAAAATAACTACAAAGTATCAAGTGCCTGAAGTACTATAATGAAAAAGCTAACCTTTTGTATTCTCAGAGACCCAGAAGGAGAGAAAAAAGAATGAGATTGAAAAACTTCATCCTAAAAAGTAATGGCTATAATTTTCCCAAATTTGAAGACATAAACTAATTGATTCAAGAGGCAAATACACCACAGTGGATATACCCAAAGAATCACATAAAAAGACATCATCATTAAGATGCTGAAAATTAAAGGCAAAAAGAAAATCTTAGAAGCAGTCAGAGAAATAACATATGACCTATATGGGTATGCCAATTCAAATGTCAGTAAACTCATTTGAAATTTGGATGCCAGAACAAAATGGCACATTTTTCAAGTCCTGAAGGACAAGGAGAGTCAATTGTGAATTCTATATCTGGCTAAAGTATACTTGAGGAATAAAATAAAAATAAACATTATCAGATGAAAAAAACTAAGAGAGTTTGTTGCTGGCCAACCTACCTGTAAAGAATGGCTAAAAAATATCATAACAGAATAAATCATGTAACTTCAGAAAGAAAATAATAAAATTAGCATGTATAAAAACAGAAATAAATATACAAGAATGTCTGTGAGTTTTTAAATCATATTTTATGGTTGAAGTAAAACTTATAATGTTAACTGATGTGGTCTCAATGACTGTAGATGAAATACTTAAGATAATTACATTTAAACATAGTACAGAGTACAGGGACTTAAATGGAAGTAAGCTTTCTATGCTTCACTCAAAGTCTAAAATGTTCGTACCTGGCTCTGTCTCTCTCTTTCTCTCTGTGTGTGTATGGTGTGTATATACATAGATATAGGGTGATAATTAATAATCTCTACAAAAACTCTCCAAAGAGATATACATAAAATCATTATAAATAAATGAAGATTGAATTAATTAAATGTTCAAATAAACAACATAAAGGCAAGAAAAGAGAAACAAAGAGGCTACCAACAGAAAACAAATAAAATGGCAAACTAAAACCATAACACATCAATAATTACTCTTTGTGCATGTGTATCAGTCTGTTCTCACAGTACTGTAAAGAGCTCCCTGAGACTGAGTAATTTATAAAGAAAAAGAGGTTTGGCCGGGCGCGGTGGCTCAAGCCTGTAATCCCAGCACTTTGGGAGGCCGAGACAGGTGGATCACGAGGTCAGGAGATCGAGACCATCCTGGCTAACACGGTGAAACCCCGTCTCTACTAAAAAATACAAAAAACTAGCCGGGCGCGGTGGTGGGCGCCTGTAGTCCCAGCTACACGGGAGGCTGAAGCAGGAGAATGGCGGGAACCTGGGAGGCGGAGCTTGCAGTGAGCTGAGATCCGGCCACTGCACTCCAGCCTGGGCGGCAGAGAGAGACTCCGTCTCAAAAAAAAAAAAAAAAAAGAAAAAGAGGTTTAATTGGCCGGTGGCTCCTGCAATCAAGGCAGAAGGCAAAGAGGAAAAAGGCATGTCTTACATGGCATGGCCAGAGAAAAAGAAAGATAGAAGCGGGGGTGGTACATACTTTTAAACAGACAGATCTCGTGAGAATTCACTCACTATCATGAGAACAGCAAGGGGGAAATCCACCTCCCTGATCTGATCACCTCCCAACAGGCCCCTCCACTAACACTGGATATTACAATTTGATGTGAGATTTGGATGGGGACAAAAATCCAAACCATATCAGTGTGAATGGGATAAATACACCAATTAAAAGACAGAGATTGAGTGCATAAAAAAATGATGCAACAGTATATCGTCTACAAAATAACTCACTTCAAATACAATGACATGGTTATGTTGAGTAAAAGAATAGAGTAAAAGAATAAAAAATGATATGACGTGTATTATTCAGGGTTCTCCAGAGAAACAGAACAAATAACATAGGTATGTATATTGGCTCAAGTGATGATGGAGACGGACACATTCCAAAATCTGCAGTTGGTGAGCTGAAGACCGAGGAGAGCCAATGGTGTATTCCAGCTCAAGTCTGAAAGCCTGAGACCTAAGAGACCTGATGATAGTTCCAGTCCAAATACCAGCAGGCTTGAGATCCAGTTTGAGTCTGACGAGGGGAAAAAACTCAAGTCCTAGAATAAAGCAGTCAGGCAGGAGGAGTTTCTTCTTACTTGTGGGAGGGTCCAGCTTTTGGTTCTTTTAAAATTTCCAACTGATTGAATAAGGCCCAACTACTTCAGGGAAGACAGTCTGCTTTACTTGATTTACTGATTCAACTGTTAATCTCATTTAGACGCACTCTCACAGAAACATCCAGAATAAACTTGTCCAAATGTATGGTCATCCCACAGCCCAGTTAAATAGATACCTGAAAATAATCATTGCACCATGGATACTTTAAACAAAAAACATAAAAGCGGTTATGTTAATATCAAACAATAGATTTCAGTGTGAAACAAAAAGTACTAGAGACAAAGAGGTACATTACATGAAACATAAAAAGATACATCTATGTGGATCCTGAATGTGTAGGTGCTAAACACCAAAGCCTCAAAATGTAAGAAGCAAATACCGAGGGCTGAAAGGAACAATAAACACATCTACAATGATGGGCGGAGGCTTCTACAAGCCACTCACATCAATTAAGATAAACCTTGAACAGTAAAGATGTAGAACTAAACAACACATTCAGCCAAAAGGATCTAATTACATATATAGAACACTCCCCCTAACAGCAGCAGAGCATACAGTTGACCAGCAACACAGGTTTGAACTGTGTGGGTCCACTGATGTGTGGATTAAAAGTTACACTGAGTGTGCTTGCCTCGCCTGCCTCTCTTTCTATTTGCTCCATCTCTTCTGTCTCTGCCACCCCTGAGACAGCGAGACCAACCCCTCCTCCTCCTCAGTCTACCCCATATGAAGATGAGGATAAATACCTTTATGATAATCCACTTCCCCTTAATGAGTAGTAAATAGATTTTCTCTCCCTTATGATTTTTAATAACATTTTTCTCTAGCTTACTTTATTAAAAGAATATAGTATATAATATATATGACATATACAATATTTGTTAATTGACTGTGTTAATCAACAGTAGACTGAGAGTAAAGTTTTTGTGGACTCAAAATTTCACATGAATTTTCTACTGAATGGGGTGTTGATGCCTCTGAACCCTGCATTGTTCAAGGGTCAACTATATATATTTTTCAAGTGCCCATGTAAATACTCACTAAGATAACTCATAGCCTTGGAAATAAATAGAACCACATAAATTTAAAAAATATGAAATCATACATTGTATGGAGCGTGTCCTATGGTTATATCTGAATCAGATTAGAAATCAATAACATAAAAAGGAACAAAACACTAAACACTTAGAAATTGAACAACATATTTGTAAATAATACATGAGCCAAAGAGAAAAAGTCCCAAGGGAGATAAAAATGAAAACATAAAACTAAATAAAATGGAAATATTACATTTCAACATATGTGGGTACAGCTAAAGCAAGGCTGAAGGGAAAATGTATAGTACTACTTGCTTTTATTAGAAAAAAGGACAGGTCACACCAATCAATCATCTAAGTTTCTAGCTCAAGAAACTAGAAAAATAAAGTAAACCCAATGCAAGTATAAGGGAGAAAATAATAAAAATAATTACATAAATCGGTGCATTTGAAAATATGAAACAGTAAAGTAAATCGATAAAACTAAAAGCTGGTTCTTTAAAAATCAACAAAATTCACAAGCCTCTAGCAAAACTGACAAAGAAAAAAGAAAGAAAACACAATTACTAATATCAGAAGGAAGTATCAGCACAGGCATATATCAAAAAGATAAGAGAATACTACCAATTACTCAGGACATAGACATTTGACAACTTTCGTAAAATGGAACAACTCCTCAAAAGGCACAAACTCCACAGCTCACCAAATATGAAAAAGATTTGGACAGCCCCAAAACTATTAAGGAAATTCAACTTGTAATTAAAATACTTCTTCAAAAGAAATCTTCAGACCCAGGTGATTTCTCTGAAGAGTTCTATCAAACATTACATGGTTCAACATTTAAAAATCAATCAGTATAATCCACAAGATCAACAGACACTGAACAAAAGTTAATCATATAAATAAACACAGAAGAACATTTGACAAAATCTATGGTAAAAAATTCTCAACAACTTAGGAACAAATTTACAGAGTTCCTAAAGCACCTTACGGTAGCATCATTCTTAAAAGATTGAAGCTTTTTCACTAAGATTAGAAATAAAAACAATTTTAATTTTCATCACCCTTATTAAACATAGTACTAGAAATTCTAAAAAGCCCATTAAGACAAGAAAGGAGAGAGAAGGAAAAAAAAAAAAAACTGGGAAAGAAAAAATAAAACTTTTCCTATTTTCAGGTGGCATGATCGATGCAGAAAATTTCGATGAATCTCCAAAAACAATTCTCCTAGAACTAATAAGTGAGTCCAGCAAGGTCACAGGATACGCTATTGACACACAAAAATCAATTACATTTCTTTATATAGAGTGAACATGTGAAAACCGAAATTGAAAACACAATACCATTTAAAATTCCTTCAAAGATAACAAAATATTTAGGCATACACAAAACAAAAGAAGTACAAAATCTGCATTTTAAATACAACAAAATACTAATGAAAGAAATAAAAAAATACCTAAATAAATGGAAAGACATACTATGTTCATAAGCTGGAAGACTAAACATAGTGACAATGTCGATTCTCCTTAAATTGATCTAAGATTTGATGCAATTATATCAAAATTCCAAAATCAGACAAGCTGATTATGAAATTTATATGGAAAAGTACAGATCCTAGAATAGTTAAAACAATCTTGAAAATGAGAAATGCGGTGGGAACGTATCCTCCAAAAGATTTTTACAGATGGCAAATAGCATCTGGAAAGATGATCAATTTTATTAGCTATCAGGAAAATGCAAATTTAAGCCACAATGAGCTATCACCATACACTTATTAGAATGGATAACATTTAAAAAATAGGGCAAACATCAAATGCTGGCAAGGATGCAGAGAAGCTGGACCACTGACACATTGCTGATAAGAATGTAAAACCATACAGCCATTCTGGAAAATGGCTTGTCATTTTCTTATAAAACTAAATATGCACTTATCTGGTAAGCCAGCAATTTCACATTGGAGCATTTATCCCAGAAAAGTAAAGATTCATAGTCACTGAAAAATTTCTACAGAAAGATTCAAAATAGCTTTTGATTCATAACCCTCATAAACTGGAAACATTCCAAATGTCATTCCATAAATGAATGGTTAAACAGACTGTCATGCATGTATACCATGGAACACTACTTGTCATTAAAAAGAAAGGAATTATTGACACATGTAATAATTTGGATAAGCCTCAGAGAAATATAATAAATGAAAAAAACCATTTCAAAAAGATTATATAGTGAATGATTCAACTCACATTACATTTTTGAAATGACAAAATCTAGAAATGGAGTATAGATTAGTGGTTTCCAGGATCAGGGATGGCTGGGAGGTGGTTGGCTATAAAAGAGCAACACAACAGATCCTTCCATAGATGGCAATGTCTGTACCTGGACTCTGAACGTCAATATCATGGTTGTTACAGTGTAGTATAGTTTTGCAAGATGTTATTATTTCTGTAAACAATGCATAGGATTTCCAAATTTTTTTTTACAACTGCATGCAAATTTGCATTTACCTAAAAATAAAGTTTGATTTTGAAAAGGAAAATTTGAAACAAAACAAACATAACCTCTTTCCTGGGGATTTTGTTCCTGTCAAGCAGCAGGAATTTTATTTATGTATGTGTGTATGTATGTATTTATTTATTTATTTATTTATTTATTATTTATTTTTATTATTTTTATTTTTTTTTTTGCCAGGATCCACTTTCATTGCCAGTGACAAGTACACACTCATCCTTGTATCCTTCAAAGGTTCTTTTGAATAATTGGGTCTGGGCTGGCACAGTTGTGATAGGACCACATTGTTGGTTATGACAGCCACTGAAATGGGACTACTGCAGCATGGACACAAAAGATTGTATTGATGGGCACCATCACATCCACAATGAACATTGATTGAGTATTGGATTAATAAGAACATACATAGCGTGAAATTCAATAAGGACATTAAAGATCATTTTGTCTTTCCCTTTAATATTGCAGAAGATTAAATGGAAGCCTAGATTATCTCATCCAAGATTAAAGCACTAGGTATTGGCAAACTCACAACTAAAAGCAAAGTTCAGGAATCTTAATGTTCCTATCTTTAAACCAGAAAAAAACACATGAATTTCTTTGCTCTCTTTCTTTCCCATCATCAGTGCATTCTTGTTTTGATAAAGAGATCTAAGGATGTGTAAAGCTTCCCTCTCATAACTATATATCTACAATAAGGATCCACTTTGTTGTATTTTCATCTGTAAGTTTTATACATGCTACAAAACTGTAATTTTGAAACACATAGAATAATGTATTGTAAATTGTTTACAGAGATAAATGGAACAAATATTTGTTTGATGATTGAATTATCTTCAGAGTTCATCTATCCTTTGCTTTACTGTCATGTCTTTCGCTATGTTTGTCTTGGCTGCTTTCCTAATTTTTCAATTTAAATACATTTTACTATTTCTTTTCCTTCTATCTCATCACTATGGAATCTTGAAGTCAACTTTGAACCAACCACATGCATTTTCTATGTCATCATCTAGATCACTAAATGAAAGGAACATGAATCGATCTTTCAGTATTTTTAGGATCACTGTGATCCAGACTAGTCTCTGAACCATCTAGGATGCACTGTTTTCAGTCTAGAAGTTTCCTTCCATAAGTATATTTTTCAAGGAAACAGTAAGGAATGCTTCCTGGTTGTATAAAGGGAGATGAATTAATGATAGTTTTTGTAAAGACTGCTTGACTGTAAGTTCTGACTCTGATGAACTATAAAAAAATGAAATCATCGGATACTAAAATAGGACAATTAATTTTTTTATATCTGTGATACCTTAACACCTTTATGAACTGTAAATCCTGGCTTTACTTTTTGCTTTAAAAATAATTTAAAAGAAATTCTTGGGTCCATCCTAACTAAAATAGTTACAAATGACAAAAAGATAAATGTATTATTTTGTTTTTTAAAAAAGGTCTGGCAGATGGAGTGAAAAAGGATAGAAGTTCTCATTTTCTCACTTACCTCCTTCCCCTTCACTCCTACTTCACCTCCTACTTCTCATCCATAGATATTCATAGACATTTAGCAGAAAACTAACACGCATTCTAGGCTTTCTTCCTAATTCAAGCAATGCCATCTGTACAATACATACAGAGGTATAGGTATCTTCAAAATGAAATTTATGCTTATTTTCATGAGCCAGGGACACACTGTTTTGTATGATTGCTTAATACAATACAATTTAATTTGTTGAAAACAAGAATGTTACAGATACATGAATTCAAACAGACAAACATTTTTTGCACCCCTTTGCAGTCAACCCCTCTCTCCACTCCCGGCCCCTCTCCACATTGCTCTGTTTTCTATCCCTGTAGTTCTACCTTTTTTTGCAATGTTATATAAACACAATCAATTTGAGCTTCATCTATGAAGTTGTGTATCAGTAGTTTGCTCATTTTAATGCTGAGTAGCATTCCTTTGCATGGATATACAACAGCTTATTCACTAATTGAAAGATAGTTTCAGTGTTTGCAGCTTTTGACAAGATGCATAATGCCAAGAGAACTATCATACAGGTTTTTTAGTAAATGTAAGTTTTTGTCTTGGGAAAATATTTAAGAGTAGGACTGCTGGGTCATATGGTAAGTGTGTGTTTAGCTTTATAAAAAAAAATTGCCAAACTGTTTGCAAAGTAGCTGTACCATTTTGCCTTCACATCAGCAATGTATGAGAGTTCCGGTTGCTCTACCTGTTTCTTGTCAACATTTGCAGCACTTGATAGTGTCAATTATTTTTTGCCATTACATAAAGCGTACAATATTTTGTTTTTAAATTTGCATATCCTTAATGCAAATTTAAATGAAAATATTTTTGGGTAATTATTTGACATCCATTTATCTTCTTTCAAAGTGTTCAAAACCTTTGCACATTTTGTAATTGGAATGTTTGTCTCATAGTATTGAATTGGAGTTATTCATATATTCTGGATACAAGACTTGCATATTTGGCAGATATTTTTGCTTAGTCTCTGCCATTTTTTATTCTGTTAACAATGTATTTCAAAGGGAAAAAGATTTAAATTTTGACCATTTAACATTTTTTCTCTTCTAAATAATGTTTTTGATATATGTCAGAGAAATCAAAAATATATTATCTGTTTTCTTTTAGAAGTGTTATTGTTTTAAGTTTTACATTTAAGTCTGTAATCTACTTTGAATTAATTGTTGTATATAGTGTGAGGTGTGGTTCAAGATTTGTTTTAATAATTACGTAGAACTTTTCCATCACCATTTTTTGAAAAGATTATTTTTTATAATGTTTTCAATTTGTTTAATACCAATTGACCACATATGTGTAGATCTTTTTATAGGCTCTCTATTCAGTTCTATTTATCTGCTTGTCTACCCTTTCAAAAATACCAACTGTCATAATTAGGGCATCTTTGTGTGTCTTAAATTGTGTAAAAATTGTCTTCAACATTGTTCATCGTTAAAATTATTTTGGCTATTTTAGTTCCTTGCGTTTTCATATGAGTTTTAAAATAAGCTTATTGATTGTTACACATTTTCTACTGAAATTTTGTTTTGTGGTTTCCTTTAGTTTGTAGCTCAATTTGGGATAATTGACATTTTAACAACATTGAGCTTTCTTTTTTTTCCATTTACATGGTGCATTTCTCAACTTTAGGTCTTCTGTGATTTCTTTCATCAATGTTTTGTAGTTTCTAGTATTTTGCGCATATTTTATTAGATTTATATTTAAGTATTTCATTTTTTGTGGTAATGTAGATGATAATTTTAAAAAACTAAGTGTCCATTACTAGAATATACACATACAATTGATTTATATGTAGTGACATTGCACCTTGCAAACATACTAAGCTCACTTATTACTTTCAGTAGCTTTAGAGAAAGATTTCATGGGATTTTCTCCATGATAATTATATCTTATATGAATAGAACAATTTTTATTTCTCCCTTTCCAATCTATATTCATGTTATTTCTTTTTCTTCTCTTATTGCACTGGTTGGGACCTCCAGTATAATGTTGAATAGGAGTGCTGAGAGCAAACATGTCCCCCAATCTTAGGTGAAAAGCATACAGGTTTTTATTAATGGTCGTATTATCTGTAAGTCTGTATAGATGTTCATTATCGGGATAAGGAAATTTCCTTCTACTCTCAGTTTGCTGAGAGCTTTTACCATGCATACATGAAGGATTTAGTAATGTGCTTTTTTGGCATTTACTGAGATAATCATATGTTTTTTCTTCTTCTTTAGATATAGATATACTATAGATACAGTAACTCACATTGTTTTTTTATTGTCAAACAAGCCTTGCATTCCACGGATAAGTTGTGTCCTAATGTATTGCTGTTTTTATACATAGCTGGGGTTAATTTGCTAATATTTATTGAGGAATTTTCATCCATGTTTATAAAAGCTATTGGTTGGCATTTTTCTTTTCTTATAATTTCGGTATCTAGTTTTGGTGTTAAGATATTATTGGTCTCTGTAGATGATTTAGACGTGCTAACTCCACTTGTTTTCTCAAGGAGTATATGTAGCATTGGAAATATTTCTTCCTTAAATATTTTGTAGAATTTGTCAGTGAAACCATCTAGACTTGGAACTTTTTGTTTTTGTTATTAAGAAGTTTTAAATTATGAATTCAGTGTCTTTAACAGATGTACAAATATTCAAAATGCACATTTCTTTAGTAGCCTTTAATAGTAGGTGATTTTGTAGAAAATTATTATATTTAAGTTGTTGAATTTAGAGATATAAAGTTCTTAATATATCCTTATTATTTTAAATTTTATCTAGAGTAGTGATGAGGTCTCTTTTTTATCCTTGTATTGGTAATCTCTCTCTCTCTCTCTCTCTCTCTCTCTCTTTCTCTCTCCTCTTTTCCCTCCTTCCCTTTCTCTCTTATTTTTAAAGGTCTGGCTAGATATTTTTCAATTTCATTAACTTTTTTCAGTGCATCAGCTATTGGCATTATTTATTTTCTCTATTGTTTTTTCTGTCTCCAAATTGCATTTTTTGATTGTTATCTTCATTATACGTTTCCTTCCTCTTCTTTTGATTTTAATTGGTTCTCCTTTCCTAGTTGTTTACGGTGGAAGCTTATATCATTGTTTTACTATCTGTGTGCTTTTTTAATTTAAGCATTTAATGCTATACAAGTCCCTCTAAGCATTGCTGTAGTAACATTTAACAAGTATTGCTAGGTTAAGTTTTATTTTTATTTCATTAAGAACATTTTCCCATTTCCACTGTTTGTTCTTTGACTCCTATTTAAATGCGTTATTTTCAATTTCTCAGTATTTAGGTATTATCTTCATATAATTTTTATTCCTTTTTAAATTTTCTTATGATCAGATAATCATATTTTTACAATTCTCTTTTTAATTTGTTAAAATCGGTTTTGTGTTCATAATAAGTTCTATCCTAGAAAATGTTCTATATGCACTTCAAGAGAATGTGTGCTCAGTGATTGTTGTTTAGAGTGTTCTATAAACGTTAGCTAAATCCAGATAGCTGATGAGGTTGTTCACTTCTTCCATGTGCTTACTGACTTGCCGTGTATTTGTTTTACCTATTACTAAAAGAGGTAGATAAGACATCCAAGAATTTCCAATTACACAAATTGAGGATTCATACCTGTCTATTGCATTGAGCTCTTTATTATTAGATAATGTCTCCTTTCATCTCTGGAAATGTTCTTGTTTTGAATTCTACTTGTGTGAAATTTAATATCGCCACTCTAACTTTATTTTGATTCATTTGTATGGTATACATTTTTCTGTTCTTTTATACTTATTATATGTTTTTCTCTTATTTAGTTTGTTATAGTTAAATATTGCTTTTTGTCCATCCTGACAATTTCTGTCTTTTAATGAGTATATTCAGACCATTCCCATTTAATTACTGATAAGCTAAATTAAAATCAGTCATCATGGTGGTTTTTTTAAAATTTCTATTTAGTCTAAACAGGTTCCTTTGTACCTGTTTTTCTGCCTGTTTTGTATTTTTTAAATTCTAATTTGACTTTAGTATTGGCTTATTATTTATAATTGTATAAAAAATACTTTATTAATTGCTGTGGTATTTGAAATATATATTTTAATTAATCATCATCTAGCTTCAAATAGCATTGAAGTTTCACCTGCAGTATTAGAATGATATAACTGCACACAACTATTTTCTCCTTTATGTCCTTTGTGTTCCTTATCATACCTTTTACTTTTCCATATGCTATAAACCCACAATACATTGCTACTGTTTTTTTCTTTAAATGGTCAATTACCTTTTAGAGCAATTAAACGTATATAAAATAACTTTATACTTACTCTTATTTTAATGAGTTCTGGATATCTCCCTGTATTTGTGTTGATCAAAGTTTTGATCTGATGCCCTATTCTTTCTGCTTGAGGAACTTTTTAACATTTCAGGTAGTGTAGATTTGTTGGTCATGCATTTTAAAGTTTTGTTTGCCTGAAAATGTATTCACTTTGAAACATATTTTCACAGTATAGAATTCTGTTGACATAACTAACAACTTTGTTTTCACTTACTGTCACTTTAAAAATTTTGCTTCACTCTTTTTTAACTTTTAGGTTCAAGGGTACTTGTGCAGGTTTGTTATATAGGTAAATTGCATGTCACAGGGATTTGACGTAAAGATTATTTTGTCACCCAGGAAATAAGCATAGTACCTGATAGGTAGTTTTTCAATCCTCTTCCTGCTCCCACCCTCCAGCTTCAAATAGGTCTCAGTGCCTGTTGTTCCCCTCTTTGTGTCAATATGTACTCAAAGTTCAGCTCCCACTTATAAGTGAGAACATGTTGTATTTGGTTTTCTGTTCCAGTGTTAGTTTGCTTAGGATACTGGCCTCCAGCTCCATCTATGTTGCTGCAAAGAATATGATCTCACTCTTTGTATGGCTGCATAGTATCCCATGGTGTATATGTACCACAGTTTTAAATGCAGTCTACCACTGATGGGCATTTAGGTTGATTCCATCTTTTGCTATTAGGAAGAGTGCAGTGATGAACATACATGTGCATGTGTCTTTTTAACAGAACAGTTTATATTCCTATGGGTATATACCTAATAATGGGATTGCTGGATGAAATGGTAATTATGTTTTAAGTTCCTCGAGAAATTGTCGAACTGATCTCCAAAATGGCTGAACTAATTTACATTCCCACCAGCGGTGTATAAGTGTTCTCTTTTCTCTACAACCTCACCAGCATCTATTTTTAGAGTTTTTAGTAATAGCCATTCTGACTATTGTGAGATGGTGTCTCATTATGGTTTTGATCTGCATTTCTCTAATGATTAGTGATGATGAGCGTATTTTCATATTCTTGCTGGCCACATGTATGTCTTCTTTTGAGAAGTGTCTGTTCATGTTCTTTACCCATTTTTTAATGGGCTTGTTTGATTTTTGCTTGTGAATTTGTTTAACTTCCTTATAGATTCTGGATATTAGACCTTTGTCAGATGCATAGTTTGCAAATATTTTCTCCCATTCTGTAGGTTGTCTGTTTACCCTGTTGATAGTTTATTTTGCCATGTAGGAGCTCTTTAATTAGGTCCCTTTTGTAACTTTTTGGTTTTGCTGCAATTGCTTTTGGTATCTTCATCATGAAATCTTTGCCAGGTCCTATGTCCAGAATATTTCTTGGGTTATCTTCCAGGATTTTGACAGTTTTAGATTTTACATTCAAATCTTTAATCCACCTTGAGTTGATTTTTGTGTAGAGTATGAGGAAGGAGTCCAATTCCAATCTTCTGCATATGGCTAGCCCAATATCCAATTTATTGAATAGAAGGTCATTTCTCCATTGCTTGTTTTTGTTGATTTTGTCAAAGATCAGATGGTTGTAGATGTACAGCGTCATTTCTGAGCTGTCTGTTCTGTTCCATTGGTCTATATGTCTGTTTTTGTACTAGTACCATGCTGTTTGGTTACTGTGCCTTGTAGTATAGTTTGAAGTCAGGTAATGTGATGCCTCCAGCTTTGCTCTTTTTGCTTAATTTGCTTTTGATTGCCTTGGCTATTTTGACTCTTTTTTGGCTCTATGTGAATTTTAAAATAGTTTTTCTAGTTCTGTGAAGAATTTCATTCATTGTTTGATAGGAACAGCTTTTAATCTGTAGATTGCTTTGGGCAGTATAGCCATTTTAATGATATTGATTCTTCCTAACCACAAGCATGAAAATTTTCCCATTTGTTAGTATAGTCTCTGAGTTATTTGAGCAGTGTTTTCAAATTCTCATTGTAGATGTTTTTCTACATATTAAACCATGTTTTGGTTAGCTATATTTCTAGGTATTTTATTGTTTTTTGGCAATTGTGAATGGAATTGTGTTCTTAATTTGGCTCTCAGGTTGGATGTTATTGGTGCATAGGAATGCTACTGATTTTTGTACATTGACTGTATCCTAACATTTTGCTGAAACTGTTGATCAGATCAAGGAGCTTTTGGGCAGAGACTATGGGGTTTTCTAGGTATAAAATCATGTTACCTATAAACAGATTTAGTTTAACTTCCTGTCTTCCTGTTTCCTGTTTGAATGCCTTTTATTTCTTTCTCTTGCCTGACTGCTCTGGATAGAATTTCTAGTACTGTGTTGAATAGGAGTGGTGAGAGTGGGCATCCTTGTCTTCTGCTGGTTTTCAAGAAAAATGCTGTATTTGATATGATGTTGGTTGTGAGTTTTTCCATAGATGGCCCTTATTATTATGAGGTGTAGTCCTTCAATCCCTAGATTGTTGAGAGGCTTTCATATGAAGGTATGTTGAATTTTATCAAAAGTCTTTTATGCATTTATTGAGATGATCATGTGGTTTTGGTTTTAGTTCTGGTTATGTGGTGAATCACACATATTGATTTGCATATATTGAACCAACCTTGCATCCCAGGGATAAAGCCTACTTGATTGTAGCAGATTAGACTTTTGCTGCTGGATTCTGTTTGCTAGAATTTTATTATTTTTGCATCTATGTTCATCAAGGATATTGGCCTGAAGTTTTCTTTTTTTCTTGCATCTCTGCAAGGTTTTGGCATCAGGATGAATGAGTTAGGAAGGAAGCCCTCCTCCTCAATTTTTTGAATATTTCAGCAGGAGTGGTACCAGTTCTTCATACGTCTGGTAGAATTCAGCTATGAATCCATCTGGTCTTGGCCTTTTCAGTTTGGTAGACTTTTTATTATTAATTCAGTTTTGGAACTCATTATTGGTCTAATCTGGGATTCAATAATTCAAGATTGGGAGGTTATATGTTTCCAGAAATTTATCCGTTTTTCTACATTTTCTAGCTTGTGTGCATAGAGGTATTCATAATAGTCTCTGAGTGTTTTTTGTGTTTCTGTGGGATCAGTGGTAACATCCCCTTTGTCATTTCTGTGTTTATTTTTATCTTCTCTTTTTTTTCCTTTATTAGTCTGGGTAGCAGTCTGTTGATCTTATTAATTCTTTCAAAGAATTAGCTCCTGAATTTATTACTTGTTGTATGGTGTTTTTGCCTTAATTTCCTTCAATTCTACTCTGATTTTGGCTATTTCTTGTCTTCTGCTAGCCTTGGAGTTGGTTTGCTCTTGTTTCTCTAGTTCTCTAATTGTGATATTAACTTGCTAATTTGAGATCTCTGTAACATTTTGATGGGGGCATTTAGTGCTATAAACTTTCCTCTTGACACTGCTTTGGCTGTATCACAAGGATTCTGATATGTTGTATCTTTTTTCTCATTAGTTTCAAGGAATTTCTTGATTTCTGCCTTAATTTCATGGTTTACCAAAGTCATTCAGGAGCATGTTGTTTCATTTCCATATAACTTTATGGTTTTGAGTGGTTTTCTTAGCATTGATTTCTATTTTTATTGTGTTGTGGTCTGAGAGTGTGGTTGGTATGATTGTGATTTTTTTCAGATTTGCTGAGGATTATTATTTTTTTATTTTATTTATTTATTTTTTTGAGATGGAGTCTTGCTCTGTCACCCAGGCTGGAGTACAGTGGCACAATCTCAGCTCACTGCAAGTTCCGCCTCCCAGGTTCACGCCATTCTCCTGCCTCAGTCTCCCAAGTAGCTGGGACTACAGGTGCGCGCCACTATGCCCAGCTAATTTTTTGTATTTTTAGTAGAGACGAGGTTTCACCATGTTAGCCAGGATAGTCTCGATCTCCTGACCACTGAGGATTATTTTATGCCTGATTGTGTGGTTAATTTCAGAGCATGTGCCATATGCAGACGAGAAGAGTATATATTCTGTTGGTTCCTTCAGTCTTTGAAATTGCTGTCCTTTGGATGGGTTTTTTTGCTTTTTTTCATCTTTGATACCCTTGGTGGTTTGATTATGGTATAAGGTGAGTTTGATTGACTGACTTTGATTCTAGTCTTCTCCTAGGTCTTGGAGGGACGATCTCTGATTAGTCTCCATGCCCACATTTCTTTTGTTGGGTGTTCTGGTCCATGGAGTCCCTCAGGCAGGGGTCTCAGTTGGCAGACAAGTCACATCCTTGCTAGGTTGGCCCTAATCGGCTGTCTGTGTGTTTCCTCAGGAAATACAGAGTTGTGCCTGCCTGCAGAGTTCAGGCAGAGGTAAGACTACTTGGTTGGAAGCTGTAGCAGGTGTGGCCCATCTGGCTACGGAGGTGGGGGTGGGTGGAGTTGCCTGCCCTGCCATCCAGGTGTTTCCATGGCAACAGGCAGCTGTGCTCCTTAGGAAATTTAGGCAGAAGAAGGACCCCTGGGCCTAGCAGGCATGGCTCACCTGGCTACCAGCAGTGGAGGTGGGTGAGAATGCCTGCCCTGCCCTCTGGGTATTTACTGGGACAACAGGAAGCTGTGACCTCTAGAGGAGTTCACATATAAGTGGGGCCATTGAGCCCAAAGCTCTAGCAGGTGCTGCCTGCCTGCCCGCGTATCAGTGGTGGGAGTGAGTAGGGTCATGCGCCCTGTTGTCCAGGTGTTTTATGGGACAACAGAAACTTCCATGTGCCCACCAGTTGAGTTTCCATGGAAGCAGAATAACTGGGCTGAGAGCTCTAGTAGGTGTTGACTGCCTGACCATCAGCAGCAGGGGTGGGTGCGGTTGCTGGCTCTGCCATCTAGGTGCTTCCTGGGACAACAGGAGACTGTACCCAGCAGCTGAGTTCAGGCAGAAGTAGGGACCACAGGACCAGAAGCTCTAGTAGGTGTTGCTTGCCTGGATACCAGTGGCAGGAGTGGGTGGAGTGGCTGGCCAAGTTCAGGCCAAAGAGGGACCACTGGACCAGAAGCTGGCACCATGCTCCGTCTGGCAAGGAGGGGTAGAGCAATCTTGCTGCTCACAGGCACCACAACTGCAGCCTCTATTGGGGATATGGCTCCTGTGATGGTCTGCTCTGGGCCCTGAGGCTTATAGAGGTCCCCTTGGACTCAAGAGTTGCCTCTGCAAAACAAATGGGTGGCTCTCTGCCTCAGTCTATAAGTCTGGTGGGGAGTGGGTGTGGGGAGGGGGTGGTCAGGGAGATTCTCCCATTTCTAATCTTGCACAGGTGGAGGGCATGAATCCCCTGAGGGCTCTTACGCACTCAGTATTTCCCATGTTAGAGAGGTCCTCCTGGCTCCATGCTGAGCCTAGACAGGCTGATGTCCAGCTTCTCTCCTGTCTGCTCTCTGTGTCCGCCTGCTGTCTTGATGTATCCCAGTGTGGTTTCTCAGATGATTGGCCTGCAGAGTCACTGCTCACTAGCACTTTTGTTTCCTCTCTCTGAGAGTGGTGCACATGAGCTGCCTCTAGTCTGCCGTCTTGGCCTTGCCCCCTCCACTTTCTTGTGGATTGCATGCTTTTTTACTGAAAGTCTCCTATAATGCTTATCATTGTTCCGCTTATGTCATGTGTTACATTTCTCCAGCTGTCTTTCATAATTTCTCTTCATCTTTTTTTAACAGTTTAAATATGTTTATATTCCTCCTTTTCCCTTGGATATTTATCTTACTTTACATTCTCTGAGCTCCTTGGGTCTATGTCAATATGGCTAATATATCTTCAAATATTTCTCATATTTTATTCTCTCTGCTTCTCCTGAAAGTCCTGTTACACATAGGTTAAATTATTTGGTGTTATCCCGTAGCTCTTGAGTGCTTTGTTCTAGATTTCTTTAAACTTGTATTTTTCTCTATTTCAATTTTGGTAATTTCAATTGACATTATCTTTACATTCACAGATATTTTCCTCAACTGTCTCATGTCCACTGATGACCTTCTCAACAGAATTCTTACTGTTTTTTATTTCTAGAATTTCTGTTTGATTCTTGCTTTTAGTTTCTATCTTTCTATCTTTCTATACTCTACAACTGTTCATGTATGTTTTTTACTACAGCCTTTAACATATTACCTATAGATTTATTAAAAATTCCCTGGTTGATAGCTTAAACATCAGATTTATACTTGAATTTAGTTTCGTTGGTTGATTTAGTCTGTCGACAGTAGCATTGACAGTGGTTTATTTGTTCATGCTATCCTGTGTGTCCCATAATTTTTGGTTGAAGGCTGGACATTGAGGGTAAAATAGTAGGAAATGAGGTAAATAGTATTTATGTCTGAAAATTGGCATAGCTCTTCTTCTTCTTGGTTTTAATATTGGGAGTAGAGAAGAGATTGGGTCAATTTATCACAACTTAAACTGGGTTACATATTTTGTTCTTATGTTACCATCAAACTATCACTGGATTCACATTCCTCTCAAGCTTAGCATGGGAGCCAATTTATCACCTTCAGGTTTAGACCTTCCTCAAATACCTGATCCTCAAAGGGAATCTCTCCCCACAGTCTCACCCTCTCCTCTGACTGTAGAGTGCCATATTCTCGGTCCAGAATGTGTTAGGCAAGTCCTCTATCTCTGGGTCATAGTGGTGGAGCTTTGTCAGTAGTTCTACCCTTCTGCCAGCAGTAGGCAATCTCTAATTTCCTGAGCCCAGAATGGTTTCCTACCTCTCCCCAGAATTAAAAGGTTTCATTTTTTCCTATTTTCAACCTTCAGCAGCAAATTTTCACCTTTGTTTTGGAGGCAACATGTTTCTCCTGCTCTTTGACCAGTGGCCTAAGGCTTTTGCATTGTAGGGGTGATTGATACAGGTGAGGCTGTCTGCGTTTCCTGCAGTAGCAGATCCTCCCTTTTTTCAGACCTATACCTCCAAGGGAATCTCCCTTTGATTTCCTGCTTGACTCAAATTGGTTTTTATGAGGACCATGGAGAAGAGCCTGCAAGTGAGTGTCTGAGACTCTTAAGGTGCTATACTCTCATGTTAATCTGCTGTTGGCCTTTAACAAATCATTGAAAATGTTGGTTGCCATCTTACCTGCTTATATGGCTTGCATGGCAGTCCTGTCTACCTCTGCCTCAAGTCAATGCTCACATATCATCAATCCTTGGAAGTGCTTCTCTTTCCTTAGATCTTAGGCTACTTGATTGCTCTGCCACCTCAGCTCTCTGATTGATTCTAAAAACATTGATTTTGTCAATATCTGGATTTTCCTTGTTGTTAGAGTAGAAGTGTAACATGGTTTCCATTTGTTTTACATCCTAAAATAAGCCCCTATTCTCTCACTATGTTTTAATAGCAAGAAAAATTTTATTTGTCTGCAAATCTGCAAATTTCATTTGCAGGGCAAAATAAAAAATCAGAGCTTAGTCCTCACTCAGAAATTTCAAAGATTTCTTACTTAAAAGTTGTGTATAAGACTTTGCAGTATATTTAGTTCAGCTATGTAATGGCATGCAAAATATTATCAGCCTCAGAAGGAAACATTGTAATCATGTCTAATAATATTTGCCAAAAAAAAGAAAGAAAAAAAATAAAGTAATTTAAAACTTAAATAGAACAACCATACCAGCTTGCAACAATTTGTGAGAAGCCATGTTCACGCTTCAGGCTAGAGTATAAATTTAGAATATTCCTAATGTCTCTTTGCCTGTTCATCAAGTTCAACAAATTAGATCTGTATAACTGACACATTTGTTGAGCATCATAAAAAATGTGCCTTGCAATATTCCTTCATTCCTTCATGTGACAGGAGGGAATGCAAAACAAGTTCAGCAGAGTCAAGATATGTTTACTCAACTGTACTTTCTGCAGCCTACCAAAACTCATAAAGTGAAAATAAAAATGGGAAAAGGAATACTAATTTCCAATATTATTTGCCAAGAATCACATCCCCAAGCTTAAGACTCTAGAAAATATCTGCAAATACAGAGGCTCCTCAATATGTAGAATTTCCACTAACAAACTCTCACAAATGTGCACTGTACCAACTCTACAGTTTACTGATAGCTGGAAACAACCTTCTTAGCATTGCTCCCAGTGTTCAGAAATTTTGCTCTGTGTGTGCCTTTTGATCTCACAATTCAGAAAGCAATGGGAATGTTAAAAGGAGAAGAGGGACATGATTACATTAACATGAAAATAAATCTATATAGAAATTTAAAAGAGAAAGGAAATAATATTTGATGTACTTATGGCATTAATGATTTGAAAGTAGAAACAATTCAGAGGTCAGAGTGATTCAGATGCCACATGAAAACGATTGTTAATGTGCACTCGGAAGAATTACAAAATACAAGACAAACTGACTAACAAAATGAATGTCAAAAATTTAAATATATTTTCAGATCTTCAGTTAGTCTAGCAACCAGGGATTGTTGGATGTCTTTTGGCCTAATATTAATTGAAGAGTTTGTACCTTTAAAAATGGGCTTTCAGTGAGCCTTTTAGAACTTACTTTTTTTTTTCTTTTTGGTAAGAAAAAGAAAAAACTGTGCTCTTCCACACAGTTAAATTTTGAGCCATAGTGAGTGGGATTGCTGAGAGACAAAAGTGCAGCCTTCTAAAATGTGAGCAGGATGCAGCATATATACACATACCTTACATTACCAGGTAAGCCTCAAACAGCAGTCCTTCCTGAATACAGTGAGACAGAGCAATGTGAGTGGGGGGCCTGAGAACATCCTCCTAAGTATTGAGCTAAATACCACAAAATGGCAGAGGAAATGGGTTCACAATGATAAATTCTGCAGATAAATAACATTTTAACTTCCTGTGACCTGACTTCCTTACCTGTAGAAGTGGATTAAACAGTGGTGAAAAGAAGAGGGGAAGAAATCAAATGGATATAAGCACGTGCTGCTATTTAGAGTCAGACCAGCAGAAAAAGCAAGTACTCAATCACCCAACAGAGACCTGGGCTGGAAGGTTAGGACTATGAATCTTGTCAGTCTCATCTCACTGCCAAGCATGGATGGGAATTATGAGGCGGAGTGAGTGCCCTGGGCTGTGCTGACATCACATGGGGAGAAAAATGAATCTAGCACAACGGAAGTCGCCACTGATTCTATTCATTTTGTCTCTCTTCCCATCCCTACCACACATGGTTACCTTAGGGACAACAGCCAATGTCAGAGAAGCAAAGGCAGGCATACAGTGACCTTGTGTAAACAAGTGTAAACATGTACCAGTGTAAACATGCACACATACTAATACACACAAGAAGAAAGAAAGATAAAGTGTAAAAACAATAGTAGAAACCTGGCACGGTGGCTCACGCCTGTAATCCCAGCACTTTGGGAGGCCGAGACAGGAAGATCATGAGGTCAGGAGTTTGAGACCAGCTTGACCAACATGGTGAAACCCCATCTCTACTAAAAACATAAAAATTAGCCAGCCATGGTGGCGGGCACCTGTAATCCCAGCTACTCAAGAGGCTGAGGCAGGAGAATCGCTTGAACCCAGGAGGCGGAGGTTGCAGGGAGCTGAGATTCGGTGCCACTGTACTCAGCCTGGGTGACAGCGAGACTCTGTCTCAAAAAAAAAAAAAAAAAAGTAGAATATGATTCTGAAGAATCACAATAGGAAACAGAGATTTTGAAATAAGTATCCATTCCCTTTAGGCAATTAAAGTAAACATGAAGTGTGTGAAAAAAATGTGACAAAGATATAAAATCAAAAAAGAAAAATGTGGGCAATTGAAGATAATATGTAAGCTAGGAGAAAGAAATGTAAAATAAAACTAAAAGCATTACAGAAATGAGTTGCACTGAAGACTCAGGGTCGGGGAGACTAGACTTAGGTGAATTGCAGAGGAAGAACTAGAAAATGGGAAAGAACAGAGAGAGAAAATATTGCAGAGAAGTTGATTGATACATGAGTCTGACAAAAAAAAAAAAAAAAAAAGAAAAAAGCCAGTTCCATAATTGTGTTTTCAGAATGAAGAAACAGAAAATATATTTCTTGTTTTAAAAATAAACTATGATTTCCTTAGTTAAAAAAAATCACTTCAGTCTGGGTTATTTAAAAGTAACAGTAGATCCAGATGATCAACATTAAGTCATATCCCCATGAAGTCACTGAATTGGAAAGATTAAATAAATAAAATAAAAAATTATTTGGTCCTTTTAGTTAAAAGCGCAGTCATCTCTTAAGAAGAAAATATAACTGACCTCATACTTTTCCACAGAACTTCTTAATAACTGAGTGAGGACAGTAATATCTCCACAGTGGGTAGGGAAAGAACATACAAGGAAAGAACATTCTTTGAATTCCTCAGTTCACTGGCCAGATACGTTCTTTTTATTTTCCAGTCTGACTCTTCTGTTTGTGGGAGAAATCAGAAGATGTAGGAGGTGTCAGAACTACTTTTCTGGGCAGGACACAGCATGAATCAGTGAAACAAAAGAAAGCAGAATTGTTTCAAAGCAACCCATGGTAACAACAGCAAAAAGTGTTTGTGGGGTTGGAACAGAGATCATTTACATAGAAACAACACACCCTGTGGACTTTCCACTTATCTGACTTATGCTTTGCCTCAGAGACGGACTTAGCCAAGCACCCGTTTAAGTGACCGTGTCTCCTCTTGAGCTGCTCTGTCCTAGAAAAATAGAACTTGGCCAGTCCTTCCCCAGATGGATCTGCTCATGAATGATGATGAGGAGAAAGTGAAAAGGATGCAGCAGAATTTGTCCATGGATTAAAATTTTAAATTGCAATTTTATTTTATGGAAATTGAAAATAATGAATTGGCTGGGAAAAATAAGGGTCTGTTGAAAAACTGCTGTTTTTCTTTAAAAAATGTATTATCGAGCTTAGGAGTTGGATTGATTGGAGTTGGAGGGAGGACAGAGAAGAGTAAAAGAGACAGAGATAAAGGCTAAGAACAAAGAGACAGAAAGGTCAGTACATTGGACAGCAACAAAGGAGTGGTAAGGGCAGATGTTTGAAGGAGAATGGAGCCAGAGTTGGTAACCAGTTTAATGATCAGTGAAGACAAAAGCTAGTGTCTGCAGAGAAGCATAGTAATGACACTTAAGATAATTAGGCCTGTAGATCCTTTGAAATTGTCAGGGGTTTGGCTTAGGCTCACAGAAGGCTGATTGAGAATTGGACTGAAAGCAAATACTAATGACTTGATTGAAAGTCAATGAATTGAAATGGCATCTCTACACCACCATTGCCTTCCTGGGAAGGAGGCTGCAGCTGGCCTGGTTTCCGATGTTTAGAAAATGAGTCAGGGGCTGGGGTGGTGGCTCACGCCTGTAACGCCAACACTTTGGGAGGCTGAGGTGGGTGAATCACCTGAGGCCCGGAGTTCAAGACCAGCCTGGTCAACATGGTAAAACCTCATCTCTACTAAAAATACAAAAATTAGCTGGGCATGGTGGCAGGCACCCGTAATCCCAGCTACTATGGAGGCTGAGGCAGGAGGATCACTTGAACCTAGGAGGTAGAGATCACAGTGAGCCGAGATTGTGCCACTACACTCCACCCTGGGTGACAGAGTGAGAGTCTGTTTCAAAAAGGAAAAAAAAAAGAAAGAAAGGAAGAAAACGAGCCAGGGACGGCGAACATGAGGTCCAATTACTTCCTAGGTAGACCTGTATCGAATATCCTATTTTCAGCTCTGTGTCTCACTTCTGCTCTCTACCACAACTAGTGTCCTCATGTCCCCATACTTCTCTTTCCAATATCTTCACAGATCAACCTCCATATTTTGCTCAACGCAGAGAACACTACTGATAGGGCTTTAGACCCAAACAGAATATGGAGGAGTATTCTCTGCTTTAATCCAATGGCTTGTCAGAATAGACTTTCATATCCCAATATTTGAGCATTCCGCAAAGAAAGAGTTGACTCCTCTTCCAATACTTCTAGAATGAATCTTAAAAGTTAATTAATGTTTCAACATATTGACAAACTTTCTGTTTAGTTCTTTAATGTTTTACTCTTAAATATGTAAAGACAGCTGAAGATAGCCTCATGTGTTAGGTTTGGTTTCCCAAGAAACAGATGGAGATCTACATGCAGAGAGTTGATTGAAGAGTTCCCTTGCAATCCACAACTGTAGGAGGAATAGGAGGGAAAAAATTGGGCAGAGAGATCAGTCAGACTCCCATACATGGTATAGGGTACTCTCAGATTGTTGTGGGAAGTCAGGGACCCTGAATGGAGGGACTGGCTGGAGCTGAGGCAGAAGAACATAAATTGTGAAGATTTCATGGATATTTATCAGTTCCCAAAAGTAATAATTTTATAATTTCTTACATCCTTCTTTACTGCAATCTCTGAACATAAATTATGAAGATTTCATGGACATTTATCACTTCCCTAGTAATACTCTTATAATTTCTTATGCCTGTCTTTACTTTAATCTCTTAATCCTGTTGTCTTCGTAAGCTGAGAAAGTACGCCACCTCAGGAATACTATTGTACAAATTGATTACAGAACATGTGTGTTTGAACAATATGAAATCAGTGCACCCTGAAAAAGAACAGAATAACAGTGATTTTCAGGGAACAGGGGAAGATAACCATAAGATCTGACTGCCTGCGGAGTCGGGCAGAATACAGCCATATTTTTAATCTTGCAGAAAGCCTATAAACGGATGTGCGAGTAGGAGAGATATCACTGAATTCTTTTCCCGTCAAGGAATAACTCTGGGGAAGGAATGCATTCCTGGGGGGAGGTTTATAGACAGCCACTCTGGAATTGTCTGTCTTATGTGGTCAAGATAAGGACTGAAATACGCCCTGGTCTCCTGCAGTACCCTCAGGCTTACTAGGGTTGGGAAATCCCAGCCTAGTAAATTCTAGTCAGACCAGTTCTCTGCTGTCAAACCCTGTTTCTTGTTAAGATGTTTATCAAGACAATGCATGCACAGCAGGACGTAGAACCATCAGTAATTCTAATTTTGCCTTTGCCTTGTGATCTTCATTGCCTTTTGAAGCATGTGGTCCTTGTGACCTACTCCCTGTTTGTACACCCCCTCCCCTTTTGAAATCCCTAATAAAAACTTGCTGGTTCTGCGGCTCGGGGTCGTCATCATGGTCCTACCAATATCTAATGTCACCCCTGGAGACCCAGCTGTAAAATTTCTCTCTTTATACTCTTTCTCTTTATTTCTCAGACCAGCCAACACTTAGGGAAAATAGAAAGGACTTATGCTGAAATATTGGGGGCTGGTTCCCCCGATATCAGATGATCCCACAGAGATCTCTGGGCTGGGAAATCTTTATAGAGTCATCCCAAGTGGAGAAAAGAGGGGCAGACTTTTGACCCCATATCTATTGCAGGATCTGGTCAGCAACCTGCAATGCAATGGGGCTCTCTGTTTGTTCCCAGGCAGATTGGCAGGTCGAGAAATAATAGACACATACAAGATAGTGAAAGCTGGGTCCAGGGGAGTCACCGCCTTCTGGTCCCATGGTGCTGCCAATGCACTGGATATACCAGCATTTATTATTAAGTTCAGTGAGGGTGGGGGTAGTTTAGTGAAGGATTTAGGGTCATTTGATTATGAGGTGAGATGGTCACATGGGGATGAAGTAATTCTTTAACACAACATCTGTATGCAAAAGTACAGTATACAGAGGTAAGAATTTACAATATAGTGTGTGCATCAGTAATTTCTAACAGAGCCTTAAAACAGGAACACAGTCTTTCCATAACCTATGATTAGCAAGATATTAATCAGCAGTAACAGTTGCAGCAAAAGCTGGTTACAAACAATCCATAGAAACAGGACGTGAAGCTAGACAACTGGTTAGACCAGAAATTATCAGAAGGGAGTATGCCTTAATGCTGAAGAGGCCTAGAAGAGCCGTGGCAAGATGAGGGCATTTATAGCCCTATCTTATCCACATGGACAGGTGCTCCCCTCCCCCAATGCATCCGTTTATAGGCTTTCCACAAGGGTTGCATTCCATTCCCAGAGCTATGAACATCTGCTTTTCTGGGATAGGAATCTTGGTGGTGTGAAACCTCCCTGACTACATGTCCATTCACAGGCTCTCTGCAGGGGGAAGCACATCATGCGCTGTTGGTTCATTCTGGCATTCCAGCGTGGCATTGTCTTTACACAATCCTGGATGCAATTTTGTATTTACAATAATCAAGGCCGGAGCAAGATGGCGAATAGGAACAGCTCAGTCTCCAACTCCCAAAGCGCCAGCGACACAGAAGACGGTGATTTCTGCATTTTCAACTGAGGTGCTGGGTTCATCTCACTGGGGAGTGCGGACGATCGGTGCTGGTCAGCTGCAGCCACGACCAAGCTGGAAGCAGGTAGGGGCATGGCCTCACCTGGGAAGCAGGGGAGGAATCCCTTTTCCTAGCCAGGGGAACTGAGACACACACAACACCTAGGCGTCGGGTAACTCCACCCCAATATTGCGCTTTAAGCAAACAGGCACACCAGGATCATATCCACACCTGGCGGGGAGGGGTCCCACACCCGCGGGCCTCCTCATTGCTATCACAGCAGTCTGTGATCTACGGCAAAGACAGCAGCGAGGCTGGGAGAGCCCGCCATTACTGAGCTTAAGTAGGTAAACAAAGCTGCTGGGAAGCTCCCAGCTGGGTGGAGCTCACAGCAGCTCAAGGGAAACCTGCCTGTCTGTAGACTCCCGCATAAGGGACAGGGCACAGCTACACAACAACAACAACAACAACAACAAAGCAGCAGAAAACTCTGCAGGCATAGCTGACTCTGTCGGCAGCTTTGAAGAGCAGTGGATCTCCCCAACACGGGAGGCTGAGATCTGAGAGCGGACAGACTGCCTGCTCAAGTGGGTCCTGACCCTGAGTAGCCTAACTGGGAGACATCCCCACTAGGGGAGCAGTCTGACACCCACACACCTCACAGGGTGGAGTATACCCCTGAGGAAGCTTCCAAAGCAGAATCAGACAGGTACACTCCTTGTTCAGAAATATTCTATCTTCACGCAGCCTCTGCTGCTGATACAGGCAAGCAGGGTCTGGAGTGGACCTCAAGCAATCTCAACAGACCACAGCTGAGGGGTTGACTGTTAGAAGGAAAACTATCAGAGCAGGAAGGACACCTACTAAGAAACCCATCAGTACATCACCATCATCAAAGATAGAGCAGATAAATCCCTAAAAGATGGGGAAAACAGAACAAGAAAAGCTGGAGATTCAAAAAATAAGAGCACATCTCGGCAAAGGGCGCCAGCTCATCACGTAACAATGGATCAAAAGCTGAATGGAAAACTTTGGCGAGATGAAGAGCAGTCCATCAAATTTCTTAGAGCTAAAAGATGCATTACCAAGCGCAAAAATAAAATCTTAAGTGGAAGAATTGTGACTAAAATTACTTAATGCAGAGAAAGGTCGCCGAAATAAAGAAAGATGAAACATGACAATCATTGACAAATCACCGACTCAATCAACTGGAAGAAATCAGCGATTGAGGATCAAATAAGAAATGAGAAAACAAAAAGAAAAAAGAAGAAAAAGAAATGAACAAAGCCTGCAAGAGGTAATGGGATTATGTAAAAAGACCAAATCACGTCCTGATTAGGGTGCCTACGAAAGTGAGGGAAAATGGAACCAAGTTGGAAAACACTCTTCAGGATATCATCAGGAGAACTTCCCCAACCTAGTAGGGCAGGCCAACGATCAAATCCAGGAAATACAGAGCCACAAAGATACTCCTCGAGAAGAAACCAACTCAAGACACATAATTGCCAGGTCACCAAAGTTGAAATGAAGGAAAAAATCTTAAGAGGCAGCCAAAGAGAGAAAGGTCGAGGTTACCCACAAAGGGAAGCCCATCGGACTCACAGCAGATCTCGGCAGAAACTCCAAGCCAGAAGAGAGTGGGGGCCAATGATAGCATTCTTAAAGAAAAATTTTAAACCAAATTTCATATCCAGCCAAGCTAAGTTTCATAAGTGAAGGAGAAATAAAATCCTTTACAGATAAGCAAATGCTTAGAGATTTTGTCACCACTAGGCCTGCCTTACAAGAGAGACCCTGAAGGAAGCATGGAAAGGAACAGCGGTACCAGCCATTTGCAAAAACATGCCAAAATGTAAAGACCATCGAGGCTAGGAAGAAACTGCATCAACTAGCAGAGCAAAATAACCAGTTAATATCATAATGGCGGGATCAAGTTCACACATAACAATCTTAACCTTAAATGTAAATGTTCGTGGGTCAATTAAAGACACAGACTGGCAAACTGGATAAAGAGTCCAAGACCCATCAGTCTGCTGTATTCAGGAGACCCACCTCCTGCCTTAGAGAGACATACATAGGCTCAAAATAAAAGGGATGGAGGAAGATTACAAACAAATGGAGGGAACAAAAACAGAGGGGTTGCAATCCTAGTCTCTGATAAAACAGACTTTAAACCATCAAAGATCAAAGAACAAAGAAGGCCATTACCATAATGAGTAAGGATCCAATTCAAAGAGGAAGAGCTAACTATCCCATCTCTTTTAAGGAGCCTGGGTCCTCGCTCACAGTCCTTAGAGACCTAAAGACAGGCTGGGACAGGCAGGCATGGATGGTGAGGACTGGCTGGGGACAGGGATGGACTGGTGAACTCAGAACTCACTGGGACTCGGCTGGGACATGGGCAGGCATGAGGTGACATTGGGCTGGCACTCTTCAGCTTGGTAGGCAGTGTGGCTGGCTCTTGGTGCAGGATGCAGTCAGCTTGAACTCGGAACAAAATAATCAAAAGCTACGTAAAACACATGAAGCAGACAGCTGCTATGGAACGACTTACTGGGCATAAATGTTGAGCCTCAGATTACAATTAATGAAAATTAAGAACTACCTGATCTCTGGGTTAAGCACCAGCTTTGAGGGCCATTCATGCTGGGCTTTAAGGAAAGAACAAAATGTTTATCCCAGCATGGCTCAAGGCTAGGCTGCATTCCAAAATAACAGACTGAGGATCAGGGCGGAACTGGAGAATTGAGAACACAAAAAACACAAAAGATAAATGATCTGGTTTTTGAAAGATCTTAGTGTTTGTTTATGGCTGGAACAACAAGAAGAACTGAGAGGAACTCAAATAAAACAAATTAAAAATGACAAAGGGAACCACTGCAGACACAGAGAGAAACTTAACCATCAGAGGCTCTCTGACAAACTAGACTAGAAAAACAGATATGTGACTACTGGGCAAGCATTCAAACAACTCAGGAGAACCAATTCTCTGAAACTGAACAACTCAAGCAATTCTGAAGTGGGGCAACAGCCTAACAAGATCGAACCAGAATAGATTCTGACCTTAATTCAAAAATATAAAGAGTTGGTACCGATGGCGATGGAAGGGCGGGCGGGACGATAACGTAGAACATGGGCGGGCATGATACGGCTCTCAGCAAAAGCTGGCCAGACCCGCTGCATCAAAAAACATCCGCCGATCAAACCAGGCTACGAACATTTGTTCGCCGATCTTTCGCTCAGCACCATGGCTTCCAAAAGAAACAAAGCTATGCCGTTATCTGGCAGGCTGACGTTCGTTCGCCGCTCAGCGCCGTCAGGCCAATCGAAGCAATACCCTCACTCTCCGAAACTAATGCAAACAAACCAATAACCAATATCCGCCTAGACATCATTCGCTTCGGCGTCAAAAAGCTGCTTCGACAAGGATACCCTCTCTCACCCACTCCTATTCAACATAGTGTTGGAAGTTCACAACTTCAAGGCAATTAGGCAAGAAGAAAAGAAATCAGAAATTCAGTTAGGAAAAAGAAGAATCAAATTGTCCCTGTTTGCAGATGACATGATTGTATATTTAAACCCCATTGTCTCAGCCCAAAATCTCCTTAAGCTGATAAGCAACTTCAGCAAAGTCTCAGGATACAAAATTAATGTGCAAAAATCACAAAGCATTCTTATACACCAATAACAGATAAACACAGAGGCCAAATCATGAATGAACTTCCATTCACAATTGCTTCAAAGAGAATCAAATACCTAGGAATCCAACTTACAAGGGATGTAAGGACCTCTTCAAGGAGAACTACAAACCACTGCTCAGTGAAATAAAAGGACACAAACAAATGGAAGAACATACCAATACTCATGGATAGGAGAAAGAATCAATATCGTGAAAATGGCCATACTGCCCAAGGTAATTTATAGATTCAATGCCATCCCCATCAAATACCAGTGAGTTTCTTCTGGGAATTGGAAAAAACTGCTTTAAAGTTCATATGGAACTAAAAAGAGCCCACATCTCCAAAGGCAATCCTAAGTCAAAAGAACAAAGCTGGAGGCATCACGCTACTGACTTCAAACTATACTACAAGGCTACAGTAACCAAAACAGCATGGTACTGTTTTAAAACAGAGATATAGACCAATGGAACAGAACAGAGTCCTCCAGAAATAATACCACACATCTACAGCCATCTGATCTTTGACAAACCTAGAAAAACAAAAATGGAAGATTCCCTATTTAATAAATAGTGCTAAGGAAAATTGGCTAGCCATAAGTAGAAAGCTGAAACTGGATCCTTTCCTTACTCCTTATACGAAAAGTTAATTCAAGATGGATTAGAGACTTAAATATTAGACCCTAATACCATAAAATCCTAGAGGAAAACCTAGGTGGTACCATTCAGGACATAGGCATGGGCAAAAGACTTCATGTCTACAAAACACTTCAAAAGCTCTTGACAGCAAAAGCTAAAATTGACAAATGGGATCTAATTAAACAAAGAGCTTCTGCACAGCAAAAGAAACTACCATCCAGAGTGAACAGGCAACCTACAGAATGGGAGAAATTTTTGCAATCTACTCATCTGACAAAGGGCTAATATCCAGAACCTACGAAATTACTCAAACAAATTTACAGAAAAAAAAACAAACAACCATCCAAAAAGTGGAGCCAAAGGATATGAACAGCAGACATTTCTCAAAGAGGACATTCATACAGCCAACAGACGTAATGAAAATGCTCATCATCACTGTGCATCCAAATGCAAATCGAAAACCACAATGAGATGCCATCTCACACCAGTTAGAATGGCGATCATTAAAAGTCAGGAAACAGCAGGTGCTGGAGAGGATGTGGAGAAATAGGAACACTTTTACTGTTGGTGGGGTTGTAAACTAACGTTCAACCATTATGGAAAACAGTATGGCGATTCCTCAAGGATCTAGAACTAGATGTACCATATGACCCAGCCATCCCATTACTGGTATATACCCAAAGTTATAAATTATGCTGCTATAAAGACACATGCACCGTATGTTTTTATTTGCCTTTATTCTAATAGCAAGACTTGGAATCAGCAAATGTCCATCGTGACAGGTGGATTAAGAAAATGTGGCACATATACACCATGGAATACTATGCAGCCATAAAAGGATGAGTTCGTTCAACTGTAGGGACATGGATGCAGCTAGAGGCGCCATCATTCTTAGCAAACTATCACGAGAACAGAAAAACCAAACACCATGTTTCCTCACTCATGGGTGGGAACTGGAACAAGATCCACTTGGACTCAGGAAGAACATCACACACGGGGCCTATCATGGGGAGGGGGGAGGGGGGAGGGATTGCATTGGGGTTATACCTGATGTAATGATGACGAGTTGATGGGTGCAGCAGACTAACATGGCACAAGTATACATATGTAACAAACCTTACCACATGTTATGCATGTACCCTACAACAAAAAGTATAATAATAATAAAATAGAATTAAAAAAAAAAAAAAAAACAATAATCAAAGAGCATTTTTATCTTTTTTATTCCATAGCAATAGTTTCAGGGGGTCTCCCTACACATATCCAGTGATTGCAGGTCAATTGCCTTGGAGTGGAATTAAAACTTTAAGTGATGTGGGTCCCTTCAGCCATGTCCACAGAAGTCAGAATTCATCTCCTCCCAAAAAGATCCAAGGTCATGTTGGACAAATTGAATCAATCGTCAATACCATACAAGGATGCTCTTCAATTGGTGTAGTTCTTAAGTTATCCATGCCTTCTCACTGGGCTTGTTGGTCCCAGGAATGCCACTACATCACATTCCCATCTCACTGAGGCTTCTAACCCCAGATTTGCCATGATTTTGGTGTGTACTTGTATTATGCATCTTGATTGGTACCTCAGTTTGTCAATTTTGATGGAGACCACAGAGAATTTCTAAGTATCCAATGTCCTGAACATTGTTGGGTTGGTCAGTATTTTCTGAGTGCAAGGGCAGTCATTCAGTGCCATTACCAGAAAATCTTCCTGTGCTGCAGGATAAACTCCATTTACTTTTCTCCTTTTCTTGCTCCCATCCAAAAGTTAATGAAGCAGACCATGGTGTACTTTAAAAAGTTGGAATTATTTGGTACTCCTTGCAAGGGAAACCCACTAAGGGGATTGCTTGTATTCATTTAAGTCTTTAAGAATTACCTTCTAATTTGGAATTTTAAGTCATCCCCACTAGATGATATACTTTGATTCCTTGGCTCCTCAGTAAATAGGTGCTTTATCTCTTTTAGTTATACAAGTTCTCTTTAGAGTATACAGGAGGAAGAACAGATGGCAGAGACTCCAGACATTTGGGGTTGAAGAGCAACATTTTGGGACTCTCTCAGATGAGTTGCAGCAACTAGTAGCAAGAATCCTTGCAGGAAAGCAAGTTAAGAAAGTAAATGTCACATCTGTTTTCATATCTTTTCCCTTAATAGAAGTGCTTTCCTATAATATTTCTCTCAAATATTCATATGAAAAAGCATAGAAATTATGTAACAGGAAACTTGAGAATAGTCTAAATATGCACGACAGCAAATAAAAATGATACTCTGGGTATATATTTACTGGAGTAGAACAATGTTCATACAAGGTTCAGTGAATAAAGGAAGTTTAAAGAAGAGGAATTAATGATTGCTGAATAAAGATTTGCATTGTCTTCTTGGATTCAAAAAAGAGTATTTCTGAGATAGAAAAAAAAAAAAAAAAACATAAGCTTTCACCTGTCAGAATCCTGCAGCAGGTATTTCAGAGGGAATGAAACCTCCAAGATTAAAACTCAACATTTTAGAATGACATTTAACCTTCCAAAATGGTATTATGAGTACAAGCTTAAATTCTTATAACTCTTGCAAAGTGAGGCATTTACAACCCTGTTAGAGATTCTAATGAAATTTCGACTACATCTTCATTTCAGGATACAGTGTAGACTCTGGGGCCAGACTGCCTGGCTTCAAAACTGGGCCCCTCCACTAGCTGCTCATGTGCCACTGGGCATTTTCTTAATTTACAAAAGAACAAAAATAACAGTAGCTATTGGCAGCCTGCTTGTATTGCATCAGCCTCTTTGAATGCCCCCCGTCCTGACCCCTATCCTGTATTACTCTGCCTGAAAGTATTCTCTGGACACGGGCCCTGCTTACCCTCTCTCTAGGCAGGCAGAAGTGCAGGAATCAGTGCCTTGAGAACACCGTCAATCAACGAGAGCTGGGGTTTCAGCAGGGAGACCTCCTGTCTTAATGGAAGAGCTGTCAGTTGTGTTTCAAACAGTCTTACAGAGGCTCCTCGAAGGATTTGAGCCCCAGTCGTTCACAGCAGTATTATGCTCATTATTGCACTTTTCCCTTCTTTTTCCTGTTTCACTCACAATTCTTCTTCTCATCACTTTTCAAATCACCTTTTTCCATCCAAAGCTCTTCTCCAAAGGGAATCCAATCTAAGGCAATAGCATTTATCTTATGGAGTTGTGGTGAAAACTACATGAAATGATGCATGTTAAGAAATAAGCATCGTGCCTATCAAAAGCGAGTGGCCAATAAATATTGACTATAATTTATCACCATAAATATTATACAATCAGTATTACACTGGAATATCTAACATAAACAACTATATGAAAGAAGTTGTAAAAATATGCATCCAGGCTGGGCGTGGTGGCTCACACCTGTAATCCCAGCACTTTGGGAGGCCAAGTGGATGGATCACCTGAGGTCGGGAGTTCAAGGCCAGCCTGGCTAACATGGCGAAACCCCACCTCTACTAAAAATACAAAAAAAAAAAAAAAATAACTGAGTATGGTGGCAGGTACCTGTAATCCCAGCTACTTGGGAGGCTGAGGCACAAGAATCACTTGAACCTGGGAGGTGGAGGTTGCAGTGAACTGAGATTGTGCCACTGCACTCCAGCCTGGGCAACAAAGAGAAACTCCATCTCAAAAAAAAAAAAAAAAAATGCATCCATTATAACACAATTTTCAATGTATTTACTAACAATTTTAAAATGCAAAATTATTCAAATTCCTATGTGACTATAGATGAGATGAAATATAAACACATTTATCCTTTAAATTATCTTAAGTTTTTAGATACCAATTTTTACAACCACAAAACCAATCCCTATATTTCAAGCTTCATCTCCTTCAGTATACTGATTTTACAGATAAAAGTCCTGAGGAAAAAAAAAGATGAGCTATAGTTTGGATATTTGACTCCTCCAAATGTCATGTTAAAATGTGATCCCCAGTGTTGGATGTGGGGCCTGATGGGAAGTGTTGGGTCATGGTAGTGGATCCCTCGTGAATGTCTTGGTGCTGTCCTCACAGTGGTGAGTTCTCACTCTATTTGTTCCAATGAGAGCTGATTGTTTAAAAAAGCCTGGCACCTCTAGACCCCTGGCCCCATTATACACTCTTTGCACATGCTAGCTCCCCTTCCCCTTCCACCGTGAATGGAAAGAGCCTGAATTCATCACCAGATGCAGATGCTGGTGCCATGCTGCTTGTACAGCTTGCAGAACCATGAGCCAAATAAACCTCTTTTCTTTACAAATCAGCCAGCCTCAGGTAGTCCTTTGTAGCAACACAAATGAGCTAAGATAGGGTGTTACATAGTTACTTGTCCTAGACCACACTCCTGACTGGGTTTTCCAACTTTCAACTCCTGGTCAGGTGTCCTTGCCATCATGCCACATCCCATACACTTTATTAAAAAGATAACCAAGAAAGATAAAGACATCAAATAACCAGGTCATGCTGATCCTGGTGTGGGTGAAGGGGTAGGGGGCTAAGCTATTGATTGACATTGATTCGTGGACAGTACCTGTTTTAATCTATTTGGGCTGCTGTAATAGAATACCTGAGGCTGCATAGTTAAAAAGAGGAGAAATTTATTTCTCACCGTTCTGGAGGCTGAGATGTACAGCGTCAAGGTGCTGTGTCCTCTGGAGAAGAGAAATATCATGTCTTCACATGGAAGAAGAGCAGAAGAGAGACAGAGCCCAGTCTTGCATGTCCTTTTTATAGGGCCACTAGCCCATTCATGAAGGCTCCACCCTAAACACCTCCCATTAGGCCCCACTTTCCCAAGACTTGTGTTGGGGATTAAATTTCTTTCATGTGAACTTTGGGGTACACATTCAGATCATAGCAGTAGTCAATCATTTGATCAATTGTTTTGGGACTTAGAAATAGCATAATCAGAGTATTTGCAATAAAGAGGCCTGGGGAAGAAGTGGGTGGACAGATTCTTGGGAGGGACACCGAGTGTGAAGACACCCATTTCAGAGGAGGCACCAGATAAGTAGAGGAGGCATCAGATGATGAACGTGATTCTGCTATGAACAGTAGTCATCATCTTTCCTTATCCATGCCAGCACCTGCTCAATGGGTTCTTTGGCAGAAGGATAGAGGTTACACATGGAAATAACTCCCTTTCCAAGGCTGATATAACTGCCATTACCATGGAAATCAGTGCTGAGCTCCGTTGATGGTGCTGGTTCCTTGCAGGTACCACAAGTGAGCAGCAAGTTGGTTATATGGGATTCCACCTGTCCTATGTGGATAATACACGTGTAGTGATATGTCATTGTTGTTTAAACATGCAGTTCCATAATGACAAATCATGTTGACCATATTTTCACATGCTTATTTGCCTTCTGTGTATTTTCTTTCTTTGGTGAGGTGTGCCTGTGCAGATCTTTTGCCTATTTTTTACCTGGGATTTTTTTTTTATTCTTAAGAGCCTTTGCATATTTTAGATATATGTCCTTTATCAGATATGTGTTTTGCAAATATTTTTCCCAGTCTGGGTCTGTTTGCCTTTTGACTCCCTTAAAAGTGACTTTCACAGAAAATACCTTTTCTATTTTAAGAAAAATTATCAAATCTAACTTTCATGGATTGGTGGAGTATCTAAAAACTCATCACCAAACCCAAATTCACCTAGATTTTCTCTGCTGTTTTCAAAGTTTAGTAATTTTGCATTTCAGATTTAAGTTCATTATATCTTTTGAATTAATTTTTGTGAAAAGGGTAAAGTCTATGTCTTGGGTTTTATTGTTTGTTCATATAAATATCCAACTGTTTTAGCCTCATTTGTTGAAAAGAGAATCCTTTCTTCATTGAATGGCTTCAGAGCCTTTGCTGTGGATAAGGTGACTAGTCTGTTCCTTTGATCTGTCTGTTCCTTTGCTCATTTCATGTTGTCTTGATTCTTGGAGCTTTACAACAATCTTGAAATTGGGTTGTATGCATCTTTAACTTATATTTCTTCTTCAATATTGTGTTAGCTATTGTAGGTTTTTTTGCCTTTATGTATATTTTAGAATTAGTTTGTTGATATGTATAAAATGGTTTATTGAAATTTTCATTGGGATTGTGTTGAATTTATTAAAATGGAGAATAATTGACATCTTAATTTGCGCTTCAGATTAAGAAATGTGAACTATCTTTCCATTTATTTAGACCTTTCTTGATTTCTTTCATCAATTTTATTTTTGTATATAGACCCTATACATATTTTATTAGGCTTATACCTTAAGTATGCCATGATTTTTGGTGCTATTGTAAGTGGTATTTTTAAAAAATAATTCTAATTCCAATTATTTATTGCTGATATATGGAAATGCAGTTGCCTTTAATAAATTAACATTACAGTCCACAACCTTGCTACAGTCACTTATCAATTCCAGAAGTATTTTTGTTGAATCCTTAAGATTGTCACATATAATTGTTATCTGTGAGCAAAAGTAGTTTTATGTTTTCCTTCCCAATCTGTATGCCTTTTACTTTCTCTTCTTGTTTCGCTCCCTTCACTAGGTCTTCCAGTGGCAGGCAGAATAGGAGAAATGGAAGTGGACATCCTGCCAGTTCCCAGTATTTGGGGGAAAACAACCAGTTTCTCACCATCAAATATAATGCTAGAAGTAGAATACTTGTAAGTATTCTTTACCAAGATGAGAACATTCCCTGTATTTCTAGTGTGCTGAGTTATTTTTTTTATCCTGAATAGGTATTGGATTTTGTCAAATGCTTTTTTTTGCATCTACAGATATAATAATACATCTTTTCCTTTAAGCCTGTTGATATAAAAGATTAAATATACTGACTTTCAAATGATAAAATAGCCCTGCATACCTAGAATAAATTCCTCTTGGTCATGATGAAGAGGTTTTTTTATACATTGCTGGATTTGATTTGCTCATGTTTTGTTGAGAATATTTGTGCCTGTGTTCACTGAAGATATTGATTTGTAGTTTTCTTTTTTGGATGTGCCTTAGTCTGATTTTGGAATCAAGGTAATCCTAGGCTTATAGAATGAACTAGGAAGCATTACCTGTGCTTCTATTTTCTGGAAGAGGTTGTAAAAAATTAAAGTCATTTTCTCCTTAATGTTTGGTAAGATTAACCATTGAAACCATCTGGGCATGGTACTTTTCTTTTTTGGAAGATTACTAATTATTTACCCAATTTCTTTAATAGATACAGGGCTATTCAAATGTTCTGTTTCTCCTTGTGTGACTTTGGTATTTTTTGGTCTTTTTATGGTATTGTTTATATACAAAAACTATCCATTTATAGACATAAAGTTGTTCATAGTGTTATTTTATTCTCCTTTTAATATCCATGGTAGTAGTAGTAATGACCTCTCCTGCATTTCTTGTTCTCTGTCTCTGTCTATCTCTCTCTCTCTTTTTCTGTGCTAGGCTAATTAGATTTTATCAAGTGCATCTATGTTTTTAAAGAACCATCTTTTGGTTAGTTTGATTTTCTTTATTTTCTTCTTTTTTCATCTTTTTGATTTCTACTTTAATTTTTGTTATTTTATTTGCTTCCTTCAGATATAAATTGTACTTCTTTCTCTTATGACTAAGGTAGTAATAAGGTAGCTTAGATGATTGCTTTCAGTTCTCTGTGGATTTGTAACATACGCACTCTAAGCACTCCTTTCTCTAAGTCTCCCAAAGTTTGAGAAGTTGTATTTTCAATTAGACCAAAATACTTTCTGGTTTATCTTCAGACTACTTATTTGGCATGACTCATTTACAAGGATATATTTACATTTTTTAATATTTGTGGCTTTTCTAGCTATCTTTCTGGTATGTATTTTTAGTTTAATTTCATTTTGGTCTGAGAACATACTTTGTATGATTCTAATTATTTTAAACTTCTTATGATGGGTTTTAGGACCCAGACTATTATTTACCTTGATGAATATTCGACATAAGCTTAAGATGAAAGTGTGCGCTGCTGTCGTTGGATGGAATATTCTACAAACGTCCATTTGACTAAGTTAATTGATAGTGTTGTGCAGGCCAACTGTATCCTCGGTGATTTTCTGCCTGCTTGACCTATCAATCAATTGCAAAAACAGGCATGTTGAAATCTCCAGCTGTGACAGTGCATTTATCTACTTTTGTTTTCAGTCCTATTAGTTTTTGCCTTATGTATTTTGATGCTTTATTGTTAAGTCATAGATGCTTAGATTGTTACATGTTTTTGGAAAACTGACCTTTGTGTCAGTATGTAATACCTCTCTCTATCTCTAATAATTTGTCTTGCTCTGAAGTCTTCTTTGTTTAATATTAATGTATATACTCCAGTTTTCTTTTGGTTAGATTTACTATGGTAAAATTTCCTTTACCTTTTTACTTGCAACCTATCTGAGTTGTTATATTTAAAGTAGGTTTATTTTAAATAACGTAATTTTATTTTTTATTCATGATGACAATTTTTATTGGTTTATTATGAGTATGATTGAATCAGTTTCTATCATTTTTATAGCTAGTCTCTATTCATTACCTTTGTTCTTTGTTTTTTTCTCCTCTTCTTATGCTTTATCTGGCTTTAATTGAACATTTTTATGATTCCATTTGATCTTCTCTCTTGCCATATCAATTATACTTTTTTAAAAAACAGTTGTTACACTAGAAGTGCAATATATATTTTTAACTAATATAAGTCCACCTAAATTATCACTATGCTGCTTCAAATGTAGGTCAAATGTAACAGTTTTCCCAATTACTTCTTATCTAGTACAGCATTGCTGTCCTTTCACTTAGCCCTTGGCAGTAATAACCCAATACGTTGTTGCTACTGTTACCTTAAACAAAAGCATATGTATTAATACATTAATTGTATTACTACATTTGTATTAGTTAATACAACTATACAATTATACATTTAATACATTAATTGTAATAAATTAATGTATTAACTAATATATTATTAATACATACATTAATATGAATAAGAAAAACAAAAGATTTATTTTATTCTCATTTGTTATTTAAGCGATGATCTTCCTTCCTTTATATAGATCAGAATTGCTGAACAATATAATTTTTCTTTTCCCTGAAGAACTTCTGTCCGCACTTCTTGAAGGGTTGCTCTACTAGTGAGGAATTCCCTGAGTTTCTGTTTGTCTGAGACTGTCCTTATTTCTCCTTCACTTTTGAAGGATAATTTTTCTGGACATAGACATTCCAAGTTGGTGATTTTTTCATCCAGTATTTAAAATATCCACTCCACTCTCCCTTGCTTGCATGGTTTCTGGTGAGGAGTAAACTGTAATACTTACTTTGTTCCTCTACTTGTAAGGGGTTTTATTTCTCTAGCATTGTTTCAAGATTTTCTCAGGTTTCGATTTTTTTTTTTTTTTTTGTATTTATTATGCCCAGTGTTTTCTGAATTCTCTACAGCTGTGTTTTGCTGTCTGCCACTAATTTCTGGAAATTATTTCTTCCAATATTTTTTCTGCTTTGTTCTCCCTTTCTGCTGCCATTCCAGGGTGCATGGTTTATGTATTTTCAAGTTGTTGAACAATTCTTGGATCTTTTGGATCTTTCTTTTTTCGTATTTTTTCTCTTTACATTTCAGTTTGGGAATTTTTTACAGACTCTATCTTTAAATTCCTTTCTTGGCTGTTTTCAGTATGCTGATGAGTGCATCAAAAGCATTCTTTATTTCTTTTGATTTATAGCATTTCCTTCTGATTCTTTTATGTATCTTCTGTCTCTCTGCCTACATTATCCGTCTCTTCCTATATGGCGTCTAATTTTTTTATTAGCATGTTTAACATATTAATCATAGTTTTTAAATTCCCTGTCGGATAATCTAATATCTGTATCATATCTAAGTCTGGTTCTGATGCTTGCTTTGTCTCTCGGACTGTGTTTCTGTTGTCTCTTAGCATGCTTTGTACATTTTTAGGAAAATTTGAACACGATATACTAGGGAATAGAACCTGAGATAAATAGGCCTTTCCTGTGAAGTTTTATGATAATCTGACAAAGAGTTGGGCTGTGTTTAATATTTGCCGTAGCTGTGGGTGCCAGACCCTTCACATTCCGTTAGGGTTCTTGTCATTGTCTACACTATTAACTTTGAGCTTCCTTGCATACTTCTCAAAGAGAACTTTCATCTTGCAGCTCTTTTTGCTGTAACCCACTGTTACTGCACTGGAGCCATGTTGGTGAGACAGTAAAAAGTCATAGGGGAGAGAAACTACTGTATAATCTTAGGATTAAATCCCACTCTTTTAGTGGCCTTCTTGGTATGTGGCCTCCTTGGTATGCGACTTTCATAAATATTTTCTAGTTTTGTTTTGTTTTGTTTTTGTGTTTTTCTTCCTCAGACGACACAGGAAAGCTAAAGGGGTCTGAAGTCAGAAAAATATCCTTACCTCAGGTGGATAATACTCGGTTATCCTTCACAGTGGAGAGCAGGCCTTTGCTAGGGAGAAAGTTCTAGGAGTATTTCACAGTGGTGACTCTTCTCCCCCGGCCAGAATCTAGAAGGAGATTTTCTGTGCCTTTCTCTGTTGAGAATTTCTTGTTACAGTTTATGCAGCATTTCTAGGTGTTTTTTAAGAGAGATTTTAAGATTATCTAATCTGTAATTGTGCTAGAAATGGAAGCTTCTCAGTTCTTTCTCTAACACATATGGGTTGAGCATAAGCTCTGTGCCAGTCATTGTGTTAAACTGTGAGAAAAAATTAAAAAATAACTTAGATATATATTTTGCTTTTCCAAAATCTATAGTCTTATTAAAAAAAAAAGGTCTTGCACAAAAACTATAATAGGTAGAAAATAAGTGTTTGTTGGATAAGCATCCCTTTGTGGCCATCTCCTAATGTAATCACAGTAGGTCCATTTTCCAATACATACAGCAAGTCGGGATGCTGAGACACCACGTTGCCACCGAGAAAGAGGTTGAATCACAAGGTTACCAAATGAGAAGATAAGAGGAAATCTCAAAACTGTCTCTCCTTAGGAGTTGAGGCTGGGGATTTTAAGGATTTGGGAGTGGGCTGAAGTGTGGAAGTTACTGTTCGGTCAGAGTGCAGGGTGGAGTCATGGGACAGGGAAATGAAGAAACTGCATTCTCATGCTGATTCTATTTTTCTGTGGATGTTTTCAAACTGGTTTGCATCAGCTGTTTCACTGGAATTCAGAATCGGAAAAACATCTTAAGCAATCTTTAAACAAAAGCCTCAGGATTCTAATGTCAGGTATTTTATCTATAGGAGCAATAGGCGTGCAAATCAATTCTTAAAGAGAAGTCTTATGATCTTAACATCAGAAAGCCTACCCAGAGGATCAGTGGGGAGAGAGGTGGTCTGCACTGAGTGCTACCTGACTTTCAGCAGCAAGGAAGTGAGCCAAAGCGCAGCCTGATTAATGCTTAATTAGAGCTGTATTTCTATCCAGAACCCAGCATGCAATTCTTGACAACGCTGTGGGGATGGTTTTACTAACAGGCTCTATATTCTTTTTTTTTTTTTTTTT